>NW_014578087.1:103854-109819 GCF_000485595.1 Priapulus caudatus | reverse complement strand
TATATCTCTCTCTCTCTCTCTCCTCCTCTCTCCACTCTCTCTCTCTCTCTTTCTCCCTCGCACTCTCTCTCTCTCTCTCGTTCGCTTACTGCCTCTTTCTCCCCTCTCTCGCTCTCCCTCCCTTTCTCTCTATCCGTCTGACATCGCGGCATGTTCGACTATGCTTTCGCGCACATCTCGTACATTAGCGAGGCCTTCCTGCGCTTTCCTCGCTCCACGCGAAAACAAACCGTCGCGCGATTCGAGACGTCGACAAAACCCGTGCGTTTGCCAAGCGGCAAAGCAAACCACCCTCCCCCTCTCCCCCTCTCCCCCTCCGCAAGCGACCACGGTGAGGCTATTACACGCGTGCGTCAACTGTATCGGTTTACCNCTCCTCCACTCTCCCTCTGCGGGTGACCGCATGCCCCCGTGATTACAGCATGGTATTAAATGGACCCCTCTCCCTCTCCCTCTCCTCACAGAAAGACGTTACAGCTCCCCGTGTTTAAACGCCACCCGCTCTCCCTCTCTCCTCTCTTCCTCTTCTCCCTCTCTCCCTCTCTCCCTCTCTTCCCTTTCTCCTCTTCTCCCTCGTTCTCCCGCTCTCCCTCTTCATCCCTGCTTATCGTCTCTCCCTCTCTTCCTCTCTTCCTTTCTCTTCCTCTTTCCTCTCTTCCTCCCGCTCTCTCTCCTTCTCTCCGTCTCTCGTCTCTCCTTCCCTCACCACGCGTTACAGCCGTGATTTAAACACGACTTTCCTCTCCCCTCTCACACTCGTCTCCCCTCTCATCCTTTTTCTTTTCCCATCCATCCCTCACACCACCACAGCCGTGTTTAAACACGACCTTCTCTCTCCCTCTCACCTTCTCCCCCCTCTTTCTCCCTCTCCCCCTCTCACACTCTCTCCATCCCTCACGCCACCACAGCCGTGTTTAAACACGACCTTCTCTCTCCCTCTCACACTCTCTCCCTCTACGCCCCCTCTCTCCTCTCTCGTCCGTCTCTCCCTCCCTATCTCGTCTCCCTCTCTCTCGCTCTCTCGCTCGCCTCTCTCTCGCGCTTACAGCAATATTTAAACGGGACCACTCGCCCCTCGGACCCCTCTCATCCCTCTACCCCGATCCCCCTTCTCTCCGTTCTCCAAACCTCTCCTCCAATCTCCCCTGCGGCGTGACCGTCATGGCGCCCCCGTGTTACAGCACGGTATCAAACACGACCCTCTCTCCCTCTCTCCTTCCCTCACACCACCACAGCCGTGTTTGAACACGGCGTTCTCTCTCACTCTCTCCCTCTCCCTCTCCCCTTCTCTCTCTCTCTCTCACTCTCGCCCTCTCGCCCTCTCTCCCTCTCTCCCTCTCTCCGTCTCTATCTCCTTCCCTCACAGCGTTACAGCCGTGTTTGAACACGGCGTTCTCTCTCCCTCTCTCCCTTTCCCCTTCTCTCTCTCTCACTCTCGCCCTCTCTCCCTTTCTCCTTCTCTCCTTCTCTCCGTCTCCCTCTCTCTCTCACGCTCGCCCTCTCTCCCTCTCTCCGTCTCTCTCTCCTTCCCTCACAGCGTTTAAGCCGTGTTTAAACACGACTTTCTCTCTCCCTCTTTCACTCTCCCTCTCTCACTCTCCCTCTAGCCATTTCTCCCTCTCCCCCTCTCCCCCTCTCTCACTCTCTCCTTCCCTTACAGCACCACAGCCATGTTTAAACACGACCTTATCTCTCCCTCCCCCACAGATGACCGTCATCGCCAGAGACCACGGCCGACCTCCCAAGTCCGGTCTGCTCGTCATTCACATCAAGCTGGTCGACTCGAACGACAACGCGCCGAAGTTCGAGCAGGCCAACTACGAGATCAACGTCGTCGAGAACATCGCTCCGGGAACGACGATCTTACGCGTCACAGCCGACGACTCCGACGACGGCGACAACGGTCGGCTCACCTACTCGCTGTCGGCGCGCAATAACGCGCAGGTTGCCGACACGTTCGCGATCGAGGCGGCGACGGACGAGCTGTACGTGACGGGAGTGATCGACTACGAACGGTCGGCGACGTACTATGTCTACGTGCAGGCGACCGACCTGGGCGAGATGCCGCTAGCTGGGGTCAGTCTCGTGACGATCCACGTCATCGACATCAACGACAACCGGCCCGTCATCAACGTCAATCTGCTGTCGGCTGAGGACGAACACGCGCGGGTTTCCGAGCGCGCCCCCGTCGGGTCATTCGTCGCCAAGGTGTCAATCATCGACGCCAACAGCGGAGAGAACGGGCGAGCGACGGGCGAGATCCTGCCGCCAGGTAACGCGTACTTCGTCATGAAGCCACTGTTTATCAACGAGTACATGCTCGTTACGTCGCGACTTCTCGATCGCGAACAGATCTCCGATTTCAACCTGACGATCAGAGTCGAAGATAAAGGCGTGCAGGCGCTTGGCGCCACCGCCGTACTCCGGGTAGAAGTACTCGACGAGAACGACAACCCGCCGCACTTCAACCAGTCGCTGTACGTCGCGAGATTCGCGAGAACAACCTCATCGGCGGGTTCCTGCAGCAGCTGGCCGCTACCGACCGCGACGCGGGCGACAACGCTCGCATCGTCTACTCCGTACAGCCGCCGCACGACAACGTGTTCCACGTGAATCCGAACACGGGCGTGATGACGGCGCGAAAGCAGTTCGACCGTGAAGAGACGCCGTCGATCGACGTCACCGTCATGGCGTCCGACCGCGGCCAGCCGCCGCTCAGCGCGTCGACGATCGTCAGGGTCGTCTTCAAGGACGAAAACGACAACTCGCCGCTGTTCGATAAGCACTCGTATCGGTTTGTTATCAACGAGAACCAGCCTGTGTCGAGTTTGATCGGAAACGTGCTGGTGACGGACCGCGACGCCGGCGACAACGCCGACGTCGTCTACTCGCTCGGCAGCCTCGTTTCGGAGTTCAGCGTCGATCCGAAGACGGGCGGGATTTACACGAACCGGAAGCTAGACCGCGAGAAGGTGCACACGTTCCGCTTCGTTGTCGTGGCGACGAACGCCGACGCCGAAGATCGCTACGACGAGGCGAACGTGACGGTGGTCGTCGACGACACGAACGACAACATGCCGACGATCACGTTCCCGTCCGGCAGCGACAACGTCGTCTTCCTACCAGAGTCGACGACGGCCGGCGCCTTTGTCTGCACCGTCGTCGCATTCGACGAGGACCGCGGCGCCAACGATAAACTCGACTACGACATCATGGACGGAAACGGCGCCGGTCTGTTCGGGATCGACCGGAAGTCCGGCGACCTGACAATCGCGTCGATGCTGAAGCCGGAGTGGGTCGGCCTTCACAAACTCATTCTCAAGGTCAGCGACCGAGGTCATCCGCAGAACGTCGCCATGGCGGCGCTCAACGTCATCATCCATCCGAACAACATGACGGCCAACGAGACGCTGATGTACCTACTTGGCGACCACGTCGGCGACGACGACGGCGCGACGACGACGACGTCCTCCTTCCTGTCGTCGCACTTCACGCTCATCATCGCCATATCGGCGCTGTCGGCGCTGCTGCTGTTCGCGCTCGTCGCACTCGTCGTCATGTACCGACGCAAGAGTGGAGATAACCACGCCTACAACGTTCGCACCGAGGCGCAGCGCATAGTCGCCGGCATCAAACGTCGGCTGCCGTCGACGGACACCGACTGCGAAGCCGAACAGTGTCCGGCGAAAGCCGACGACGACGGCCCGCCGGAGAGCTGCCGCGACGTCGACGAGCAGAGCATGCGCAGTGGGTGCAGTCACTGCGAGAAGGGAGGATGCGTCGAGCAGCAGAGATGCGAGTCGAACATGACGGGGAATTTTAGCTGGGTGTTCTGCTCCCGAGGTCCGTCGAGGGATAGCAGCGCCACCACCGTAAGTGCTGCACTTATATATAATTATACCCACTATCCTTCTATCTGCTAGTATAACCATAGAAATATATAGAGACACTAGAGAGACAATATAGAGAGTCTAACTATAATATTATTTCTGTGAGTAAAATATACCCTAGCGAATGTAGAGCCGAGTGTACATTATGATTGAAGGGGAATCCACCTGGGTAAATCCGTTTTCATTTTCATTCGCGTGCGCTCGCTTTCGTGACTGGAGAAAACACGACGGCGACGACGATGGGCACATTATTATTACCGATCGAAAAGAAACGCAAAAAAATAATAATAAACGTAAAAAATATACGTCACGGCGGATAACGAGAATAAATGTCATCCTTGGTCGTGATTTACGCACGCACGCACGCGGTGACGTGGCTGTAACGGCGGGGGACTGAAGTATACTCTCTCGCATTGTCCGCGTGTAGAGTCCGCATGGAGCGTGCGGTGGCGGTGCTGGTGGAGGAGGAGGAGGAGGAGGAGGAGGAGGAGGGGGAGGAGGACTGATGGCGCCGCCGCAGCGACAGAGAGCCGAGAACAACTACGTGGAGCATCCATCGCTTCCAGCACGCGCAGAGAACGCGTACGGCGAGCAGCCATCGCTACCTAGCAGACGCGCACAGAACGCTCGCCTTCTGCCCCCTAGTCAGGTAACTATGCGCCTCCCTAACTATCTCCGCTCTAAGGAATCGAGGAAACTCTCAGAAATCGAGGAAAATAAGGAACTTTCCGCCTCAAAGCATTGGTTATTTCACTTATAACCTCTGCCGATAAAAATTATCCTTTCGCCGATGACTGCATCTCATATATTTTCGTTAGGTAATCGGCCTTTCCTAGCCTCAGCTAGTCAGGTAGCTATGCGTCCCAAGGAATCGCATACTACATCGCCTAAAACAGGAAAAAACATACATACATTTAATATATTTTGACGTTAGGTAATCGCCCTTTAGCGACGCCGAGTAAAAATCTAATAATAATTTCTCCTTTAAATATAGATCGATATTTCGATCAAACGTCGTCTGCTCATAAACAATGAGTTATTAGCAACGCACTTGTTTCCCTCCCTGCAGGCGCAGCTCTCTGGTTACAGTGACCACCATGGTGCTAACAGCGCCACCTCGATGGACACGGGCTACGCGGAGAGCGTGGCGGACGCGTCCAGCGATAACACGGTGCCGCCACAGATGGCGTCACTGTCGTCCGGGTACATACCCGTGGCAACAGAGTACACGTCGAGCGAGAGCGACCCGAGTGAAGGTAATTTGAGGTAACTATTGATTATTTGTGTTGTTACTAACTCAGAAAACAATGTCAGAAACCAATGTTACATGTTAGAACCGCACGCTGCATGTATATATATATATATATATATATATATATATATATATATATATATATATATATATATATATATATATATATATATATATATATATATATATATATGCATACATGTGCATAGCTCTGTGTATTGACGTCGTACGCAATTATTGCTGACAGACAGGTTGGCTGCGGCAGAGAGCGGCTCGCTGTTGTTATGTTGTTGAGTTATTATATATTGCGTGTGCCTACTATATCGTCTGCGTGCTGTGGTATTTATTACTGTAGAGTAGAATATACATGTTGTCAATTATCTTCTTAAATAACCTGCCGATGCGAAAAGACATCCTTCTTACATATCTGAGGCTGCAGTGCCGTGTAATTTTCTCTTTCATCCACCCTTGCGTCCAACATTGCGTGTGCGTGCGTTCGTGTGTTCACCTATGTGCAACTCTGTCTGCGCCTATGGCCCGGGCGAATCTTTTAGCCAGTTTTCTTCCGTCTCTTTCATGCAACACACTAACAACTGTATAGGTGTAGCAAAGCGCACAGGACGGTGAGTGTCGCATGCCGTCTCTATTGGAACCTATTTAGTGATTATTTTATTTCCTCCTGTATTAACAACTCCTCCGTGTGCGTGCGTTTTAACACATTTTGTTGTTAATGTTTCATCTACGCATGACACCTGCGTCGCTTTCAGATGAGAGATAAAGAGAGAGCGAGAGAGAGCGAGAGAGAGAGAGAGAGAGAGAGAGA
>NW_014578087.1:76938-101284 GCF_000485595.1 Priapulus caudatus | reverse complement strand
AGGGAGAGGGGATGGACGAAGTGAGAGAGAGAGATAAGAGCAAGCAGAGAGAGAGGAAAAGAGAGAGAGCGGCGAAGAGAGAGCGGGGGGAGAGAGAGAAGAGAGAGAGAGACGAGCGCTACACGCCGCTAGCGCGCGCAAGAGCTGTATAATAGGTTACAGTAGGCCTATACTACTATATCAGACCGTTTATCATCGTGGATTTTTGCTTCGTTGCTGCGTTTGCACGTCAGTGTTTTACATTAAAAAATATTCGTATACGATTCAAGGCGTGGGAAAGATGTGATGTGGTTTCGCACGAAGCATGATGGAAATGATAAGTTGAGGCATCAGGCGCGTTTCTTGGTCTATATCGCCATAGATATAGACAAAGTCAACGACAAAGTCACGCGCGCCACTATAGAAGAGAAATCATGGAATGGCAAACGTTATTCGTGTTTGAGAATGCCTGCCGCACAGAATATGCGAATTCCATCATGAGCCAGATATGGTCATATATGCAAAGAGGTCGAGTTCAAATCGAACATTAAATTCACTTCACTCGCTATATGGCCCGACCAGTACTGCGGTCAAACACACATATATATATATATATATATATATGTGTCATTCAAAAGAAAATTGTATCGTGTCCTTTATAGACAGGTGTCCGTTCTATAAAGGTTTCCAGTAACAGAGGTTTGACTGTATGAGTGAGTGGACTGAATCTAGCCGGCCATCTATCGTTTTACGAATGCTATCTTCTGTGTTAAAAGAAACTATACGTTCATGTATATATTAGTGTAAATATAGATAAGTACCGATTTCAATTGAGATGCTCATAATGGGTAGAACGTTAGAGTACAATCTCAGTACCGCGCGTGCAGGCGTATTAACTTATACTAGGCATTTTATAGAGATGATGGAAGCGATTTTGTAAATATTGATTATTAAATATGTTATTTATTTTATTTCACAGAAATAGCAGCGTTTCTTCGTCTCTTTAATAATTCCAAAACTCTTCTTCTCTTTAAACATCTTCGTATATTCTCTCACATATTAGTTAGGTGAGCCATGGATAAATATCACAAGCGTGAACCACACTATTACGACTCATATCTAGACCCACACTCGCAAATTTAGTACCGATATATATTATATATAGAGAGAGGGGAAAAAGAAGATGAGATAGATCGACAGATATATAGATGCAGATATGCAAATAGACGCAATATCACGACAGCCGACCCGCTAAGATAATGCCCACAAGTAATGGTAAAAGGTAGGCTGAATACAGACTAGTAGTCCAGAGGATAAGCACATGGATTGTGCACTTTTAGTTAGAACTGTGAAACTTTGCACAGCGTACTACATGAGGTCCTGAAGAATTTCTGATATAGTGCTAAATGAACAGCGCCATCTGGTGGCGTACATCCCCTGGCGTGTTATGATATGTGTGGTCACGCGAGGCCAGAAACTCAGCGTGTGCGGGCTGCGTGAGCTATCAGCCACAAATATTTACCAATAAAAGCGAAGAAATAATAGGGCATGTGATTTAAAATGTCGGCGTTCACGGAACAGCAAAAAGCTCTACTTTTCCTGTTATTAATTCGACGTGTTCGACGTCAACGAACAGCGTCAACGTCAACACGTTACATTTGGACGAGGGAATGGTTGCAGAGAACGGAGAAACGAGGCGTTAATGCCACTCTCTCACAAGAAGTGAGATGTGAGGACCCGGAAACATTTAGACAGTTCCATCGCCTGGATATTCATCACTTCCAGGATGGGTGGGTTTTGGCAATGGTGGGTCCAATAATTCAAAGGAAAAACACCATTATGCAGAACAGCATCAACCCTGGCGAGAGACTATCCGTAACCCTACGGTGTTTAGCAACTGATATGCATGTATATGTGTGTATGTGTGTGTGCGTGCGTGCATGCGTGCGTGCGTGCGTGCGTGCGTGCGTGCGTGTGCACGTACACGTGCGTGCATGCGTGCCTGCGTGCGTGTGCACGTACACGCGCGTGCGTGCATGCGGGCGTGTGCAGGTACACGTTCGTGCGTGCGTGCGTGCGTGTGCACGTACACGTGCGTGCACGCGTGCGTGCGTTCGTGTGCGCGTACACGTGCGTGCATGCGTGCGTGCGTTCGTGTGTGTGCACGTACACGCGCGTGTGCATGTGCACGCGTGTGCATGTGCACGTAGACCTGAGTGCGTGCGTGCGTGTGCACGTACACGTGCGTGCATGAGTGACAGTGTGTGTGTGTGCGTGTGCACGTACGCTTGTATCGAACAATATCACGCATCTGCTTGCTGCCATTGAACCGTTAAACTTTGCATGTGCGCATATGACGTCAATGTTTATAAACATGAAACATCGCTATAGGCATAATACTTCTCGCAATGTAGTGATATGCGAGAAGGTAACTTGTGGCTAGTGTACATCCTGATTGTGTTTTAGCCGAATACATCTAAGCAGACTAATGAAATTTTTTGTACATACCAGTTTGGGACAGTTTCTCCGCAATCTCCTCTAGTGATTGCTGACCTTTATCGCAGTTTTTAAATTCAGGGGAGCGAACATCATATAAACAAGGATAGTCTGGCCAAATTTCAATTAATTTGTCTTCGATTTGAAGGCCCTGAACATGTTCCGTGGGCGCCGACATTTTAAATCACATGCCCTATTCCTGCGCTTTCATTGGTTGGTAAATATTTGTGGCTGAGCTGATAGCTCACGGAGCCCGCACACGCTGAGTTTCTGGCCTCGCGTGGCCACAAATATCAAACACGATAGATATCGGTCTCACAGCCACGCGAGGCCAAAAATCGGGCAGAATCTGCATGCACACGCTGAACTATCTGCTGAGCCAACGGCCTCTTGAGGTCGTTGGATCAGCAGATAGTTCACCGTGTGCGGCGGGCTTNATACATATTGTACAATCTTGTATAATATAGCTCCTTGGTGCTGACATCGATATATACAAACAAAAACACCGGAACGAACCGAAACTGACTGGAAAAGGTCTAGCTTTCAGTCTCGTTTAAATATATAATAAAAATGTTAACGTTTAACCTACTTATTTTGAAGCTATCAATTCACGTTATTTGCAGTATGGAAGCTTACGTGAAAGCCTTATGCTATTGTTTTAATAATATAATTATTATATAGGTGTTGTACAACAGTAGAAGCTAGGCGTTCATAGGCAGCAGGCCTGACTACGCATCCTCATAACCACATGAACAGAAATTAATTAAAAATACTCACACTGTTTCGTCGCATACACAACATACACTTTATTCATGTTAAATAACAACAGATTCAAGCGTGGTATGCTCCGCTCGAAACTTTTGCCAGCTCTATAACGCGCGTATTTCTATAAAGTATTCGGATCCCGTTTCATACACAAAAATGGCTGACCGGTGACCATGACTACGCCACTTGCTGGAATGGTACAATTACACGACAAGACCAATCTTCTTTCTAATGCTTTCTAGACGTCTACGAGGCACCTAATTTGCGTGCATACTGTAAAATAGTGTGCACAAGACAATGCTTTTCTGACGACCTATGCTAATTTACCTTGTTTCCACCAATGCTAATTTACATAGGAATGGCGCTGGTGACGTCGGTCGCCGCTGATAACCAAAATAATTTTCTTTGGCCGAGCTCATCATACGTTCAAACTGGACACGGTCGGGCCGACGGCACGTGTGCATGGTTAAATCCGATTTACAAAATTCACTTTGGTCGCAGGATCGCGCCACCATTACCCACTCATGCTAATGGACATAAAAAATGGCGCTGGGACGTGTGATTGTGGCATGAAAAATGTTCACTCGGCATTCTATCCCCTTATTTCTGACTTTGAAAACAAAGTCAAGATTACTCACTACCCGAGCCTCGTCGTAATCCTATACAGCGATATATTATTTGTAGAAAATTTTGAGGTATGAATTCTGATAATATGAAACAAATCTTTTAAGATTATTGTTGTGCTCACTGACCACACTTCAAAAATTTCACATTTCCACTGGTCACTCCCGGCGTGATAAGTATCGGTAGGTGTTATATAGTGCCAACCCTATATGCCATAAATGGTGACGTTTCGTTCGACCTTGAAGTAATCAGTCAGAATGATTATTCCAAGGTTCGACGAATAACTGCATTGTTATAACTGCAGTAGAATTAATATTGTCACCGTTAGATTTGGTTTTGAAATTCGTGGTTTTCTTGGCGTCACACGATGGTTGACGGTGTCACGATTTACGCCTTACCATTATAACGTATTTGTATCAGTACAGATATATTTGTGGTATTAATCGTTGTGTTTAGAATAAAGGGATTGGCTACGAAAAATTATCGTATCGTATATACATAGCGAAAGCTCCATCCGTCCATGCTGAGATTAGGGTTTTAACTACGTTCAAAATGTTCTTTTCATGCAGAAAATGTGGTGGAGGGCGGAATTTTAGTGCCAACTTCAAAAGGACTATGCCAGATAAATGTACAATTCAGGCAGTTGTCACCCACTTCCATACAGTATAGGTACGATAACCCATAGGCCTAGGGTATGCATTTCCACTTTAACCTCTGACTATAGGCGCCCTTCCATCACATTCCTATTACCTTATATAAATTTGCATGTAATAATTTGTATTGGTAATATTATGTGTAATAGTGGATCAATAATAGTATTATATTTAGCCATACGAACGCCTCCTCACGCATAGAATGACATGCATATCCAATGATTTTGCATCAGTAATTAATGTATGTGTTTATTTTTGTATATTCGCAGCAAAACCATCATTTACATAAACCAAACCCGCGTGAAACGGTGACTATAATCACACATAACAGTAACCATAGAACTTATTTACTATCAATTTCAATCATGTTTCTTTTAATAATTTATCATAATTATTACAAAATGGTACGTGGATGCTTTATAAGCGCCAATCGTGCTGTCGTTGTCACGGGTTTGCAGGTATTACTACCTATTAATCAACGTTCAACGCAAATTCATCGTTATTGTGGCTCACTAAAAACATATATGCTCATGATCACGGCGTTATAGGCAAGCGTGTGATTATTTTTGCTTTATAGAGACAGGGGTGTGATCATGTGACTAGCACAGATTTATAGGCTGCTGTGCGATTGATTATCATAGGTATATAGATAGGTGTACGTGATCATCATCGATTTATAGAGAGATGCATTTATGACCCGCGAGAGGTGTAGGCTATACTAAGCGGGAATACGACAACCGTACATTGCGTTTAGCTTGGCGATGTCGGTATAGGAGAAGCCGTCTCGTTGTCCGATTTCGTATCCAATCTCCTGCAGCGGTTTGATGGTTGGCTTGCCATTGGAGGTGAAGGCGTAGGCGCTGTAGTGCATTATCGAGTAGTAGTCGTACATCTCGCTAAACTGCGTCACCGTAGCCACGTCGTACTTTTTGAAGTTGTGCTCAAACCCTGGTGAAGAATAAACTCTAGTCGTGCCATATTCGACGTGTTGCGTACGATTACACTATGTACACTACGCACGTGTCACTACTACTATATACTACTATACTACCGGGATATTATTCCAGACGTAATGCATTCTATTGTACCTACATATTATCAGGAGTGAATTATAGAGTCTATTATCCACTCTTGATATTATAATACGCTAACTACACCACATAAATAGTGTGTAATACCAGCACGCGGGGGGTTCTGCTAAAGTAGGACGAGGGGCGGAATGTGTAGCTGGGTTTGTAAGATTCATGCAGCGGCAACGGGCAGTACGGTAGCAGTACGTGGATTGAGAGCGTGAATGTAGCTGCGGCGGGAAAGTTTGTCAACATGAAGGGGGTAGCAGTGGGAAAGTTCGTATTCATGACGCCGTCAGTGTTCCTGTCGTTACAACCGCTACCTGTTCACCAACTATCGTGTCTGGCCTAGCAACCGCTATCTGTTCACCAACTATCGTGTCTGGGATAGCAACCGTTACCTGGTTCAATGTTGTCCCAGATAATTTCCACCCAGTTATCTCTGTCGTGTGTGCTGTGCTGATGGTGGAAGCCTAGAGCGTGTAGAAATTCGTGGATGATACTGCCGTAGCGATTGATGCAGTAAGAGGTGAGCCCCAGCTCCTGCGCGCCACCAGTTCTTCCGACATTCGAGAAACAGCTATAAAAAGAAGGGATTCTCCATATACATGTATGTATTACACGCGCAAACGTCTGCACGCGTCCCACCACTTATGCACGCATTCATACGTACGTACACCCCACACGCACACGCAAACACACACGCACACACACAAAAGCGGCGTCTACACTATAGACTAAATCCCGGGTTTTTAAAACGCGCGTTTTCGGTGATACAGCGTCTACACTGTCAAAAACCCACCTTCCGTCAATGCCGGGTTTTAAGTATTTCGGTTGTATCAAGCATATCCCCGGTATGGTTGCGCCACCTGTAGCCGAGTCTGGCGTGCAGCTAAAACGCGGGGTTTCTGTCATGTTCTGTCTACACTACGGCGCTCGACTAAAACGCGGGTTTTAGCAGAGCAAAACCCGACAATATTTAGCGGCAACACACTATAGACTAAAACCCGGGTTTTTAAAACCCGCGTTTTAGTAAAACGCGCGTTTTCGGTGGTGCAGTGTCTACACTATAGACTAAAACCCGGGTTTTTAAAACCCGCGTTTTAGTAAAACGCGCGTTTTTGGTGGTGCAGCGTCTACACTGTCAAAAACCCACCTTCCGTGAATGCACCCATCTAGTACTGAGTGGTGGGATACATAGCTAAAACGCGGGTTTTCTGTCATGTTCTGTCTACACTACGGCGCTCGACTAAAACGCGGGTTTTAGCAGAGCAAAACCCGGCAATATTGCCGGGTCTGTAAAACCCGCGTTTTTACAAAACCCACCTCTAAAACCTGCGTTTTAGCAACAGTGGAGATGCGGTAAACCCGGGTTTTAGCATAGTGTAGACGCCGCTAAACGCGCATTCTTCTCCACATTCATTATGATCATCCAATGGATCTAGACAAAGTTGTCAACATGTACTCCAGACAACACTCCAGACGTCTGGAGCTAGACTCATTAATTACACGATAATTATCCAGTACACGTATATGTATCATTCCCGCAGTATAGTGAGAATGAAGTAAGAAATAATTAATTTAGCATTGTGTATGTTTAATGTTATGGTTATATGTTTGTGTATTTGTTCCTATGTTTCGATAGTATAAAGTTCCACTGCTGTTGTAATAAGAACCCCCTCCCACACACTTTTTTTTAGGCTGGCTACGCCCCTGGTGTGTGTGTGTGTGTGCGCGCGCGTGTGTGTGTGTGTGTGTGCGTGCGTGCGCGTGTGTGCGTGCGTGTGTAAATTGAGCGTTCTTAGTTCACTGCTGTAGGTATGCGGTTGATTGGCTCTGTATTTTAGAATATAGCCAAAGTAAGGAGGATATGAGACCTCATATACGAAAACATTCCATTCAATAGAATTCCGGTGTACATACGCTGTAGTGTAAGAGAATATAGTTAACATGTTTTGTCGACAACAGAGGGCGCGCGTACAATGGACTTGACTGGAGTAAGGAGCTAAATATAACAAATAAAATAAACAGCTAATAAAATAAAATAAAATAACAGCTAAATAAAAATAAATAGTTATATTTAGCTCCTTGGACTGGAGTACCCACTGATCTCTGTAATAAAATTATAGAGATCACTGGGAGTACCGCGAGCATAATGAGCGCGCCTACCTATCTACGACATGTACTACATGTACGAGAGTGACGAACAAACACACACGCACACACACACACACACACACACACACACACACACACACACACACACACACACACACACACCACCGCTGCGCTGCTTGCTGGCAAGGCTTACTTGAGAGCCGTACCACGGGCGACTAATAGTTATGCAATGGACGCCGGGCCACAGGCCGCATCTATACGTTCGTGCCCTCAATCAGCCCGTCTTTCTGCGTCGCTGGTTAGATATAGGCGGACACGAACCGAACACGCTACAAACCTTTACTAAAATAAACAAGATCTATGTTATTTATTCTATGTGCATTATCACTTTTACCATTATCGACCATATCATCCATCTTTCGCCGCAATTCTCCATACTCCAATATTTATCCTATCCTTAATTCCATTCATCATCCATCAATGCGTCGTGTCGTCGTCAAGTTGCCGTCATGTCTTCGCCACTCCATCATTCACCATTCACAAATAATGTAAAATCGATAACGCCCTATAGTAGTCTTACCTGCCCACAGTCCATCCATCATGCCGCAACTATCGGATCATCCAATCGAGCATCTCACGTCGGATCGCTTCATAGTCTACCAATAATAATCAAATCAGAGATCCATCCTAATCATCGCATCATCCTCAGTTCCATCTAACTCCATTCTTTAATAGACCGGGGTGTTCGCGAGTTCAACGCACTGCTCGGTGAGTGTTTTCCTATGAGGCTCGCTCCCCGTCATCTCCCCGTCCAGCGAACTACCCCCCGCCGCGAAGACGGATACACACCCCAGAAAGCCGCGGTGGGCCCTTTGAATGAAAATGAAATTGTCATTAAAGCTATCTATCAATCACGCTGACTAACGTTTAGCCGCAAAAACCTTCCTCTTCCGCCGCACTGCAGCTCCGTCCGCCGGGCCGTGAGCATCAGCTATTGACGCCAGCCGATGACGTTGGTGATAGCATTGAGGTGAGCGGGCGGAAAACAGGCAAACTCCCACTAATCCTATGTGGTTACAGAATATAGAATTGCGCTTTGCCGATGATAGCAATAGGCTAAATCAAGTTCTAGACCCCGCCTTGCTCTTGCTACAGACTGCTATAACAAACATAAAAACAGATCGCATCTGCGTTTTCGTTCCGCCGCTCAAACAGGACGGAATGAACGCTTCCGTGAGCGCTATCGCAATGCATCAATCACCATAAATCAAATGACTGTTACTGTAAGCCGAGCGCGTGTACACACCAGCCAGAGCAACGACAAGCCGCTCCGCCTTCATGTGAAAACTGTTCCGTTAGTAGTCTGTTATGACACGGTATCTATGAGTCTGAAGCGGACCGTCGTTCTTCGCCGAATCCGGCCGTCGGAGAAGCAATCTTTGTATATGACTCATCGCCTTGCAATCCGCCGCCTAGCCCCGCTACACATAATACTACGTCCATCCGTCATCCACCTCCTGATTCGATTACCTATTCGTCATCTATCCTCCACACATCGTTACCACCACCATCACCAAAATCCTCGTCGGAAGGCTCACTAAATTAATCTGGGTTGCCACTTTTAACTCACTCAGGCTTTCCTATCGCGAGTCATCGCATCGCTCCTTGTATCCTAGTCACGAGGCCTTATATCGAGCTGAAGGGCTTGCCATACAGACTCGGTGGTCCTGTGTTCCCATCAGCCGACTTCATCACGATGTTGAAGCTCTTTTCATATTACATTGAATAGACGCCTTAGCGAATCCATGTCCAGAGTCGCGTAGAGCCCATCCTGATCTTGCCAATAGGTTCTGGACATCATGAATCGTTATCGTCCATCCAATCCATTTGGTGATGGCAGGGGGACATCCCACAGACGCTCGGTATGTTTGTGGAGCGTTTTTCTAATATTGAACGAGCCCTTCAGCGAATCGCCTAGGCGCATGGCCATCCACCCACCCTAATCCAGTGCCAAGTCCATCCCATCATCACTCCACTTCTGTGCACTAAGTGTCCCAAGGCCTCCATCTAGTCCATCCATCCATCCATGCGCATCTCGAATACCATCGTGCCATCCATCCTAGTCAATCCTCCACTCCGATCGCATCCATTCCATCCATCCAGTCCGATCCAGTTCCTAGTATGGCGCAGATTGGCGGCGAGATACCATTCTCTATACAAGAACTCCTCAGTGCCAGGTCTATTATGTCTTGTGCGCACAGCTGCTTTTATCCATCATATACCAATACTATTACAATGCCAAGTCCACGTTTCCATCCATCTACTCACATCCTGCCGAGTCCAATCCAAGTCTCCGATGTCCAACACTATACCACCGATCTATCACAATGCACCCTCTCGATCAGTCGATTCCCTAGTCATCATACTAATGCATCCATGGCTCCTGCTGTCTGTCTTGTATCGCGTACTCGTGGTGTACTCGTCGCCGTCCGCGTCCGTCCTTCCGGTCTGTCCGTCGTCCGTACTGTTTTCCGCCCGTGCGTCTTATCCATCCGTCGCATGGCAGGGACTTATCACAGATCCTACGCTATGCGCATCCCCTGCCTTTGTGGTAGCGTTTTTTGATAATGATTAAGAATGATAAACTTCGCATTTTATACCTTTTACTTTTACATGCCATACTACTCCTATTGCCGAGTGCCCATTCATCGAAATCAATCAGTCCCCATTAATCGAAATAATCGATCTATCTAGTCCATGGGCAGATCACTGTAAGGGTTTGTCTGTCTAGCACATGAGGTGCTCATTGCGGATGCCAGAGCATCGGAGCTATATCGTGCTCGATGGTAAGAATCGTCACGTGTTTTTCGTAATTAGACTTCCTCAGTCTGATATACACTATATTGATCGTTGCTGTTAGCTGGCTCTCTGTTTACCGACGCATAGCATCAATCACCACACACAGGGCACAGCGCACACGGCTGCTATGTTGGAACTGGTCAGCCAAGGAAGTATGCAATAATATATGTGCACATAATATGAGATCTATAGTTGTAACAACCGTGATGATTCAGTTGTGGCTTTCGTCCATCGCGGGTAAACGCTTCGTCGACACAGGCACAGTTTATGTCAAGACCATACATAAGGTAAAACTATCTTCCATAGCCTCGAGCGGTTTGTTTAGCTTTAAACACGTAGAAAAGGCCGCGCACATAATAATGTTATCTGGGGAAAACCCCCGAAAAGCAGCTATTTATCCTTATTAGGTAGGTTCGTTTGCCAGTCTTGAATTGCCAATGTAGGATAACATAGTGATTTAAACAAGATTGCACAATTTCTACGTACCGAGTACACATATACGAAGCAATAATAAAGTTATTATGAACTGTAAGTTTGAGACAAGGATTTTAAATTTTCTATACATTGAATAGGGTTATTGGTGGCCGCAATGGAAACTTCGGCACTTCGATGTTCCTCCTAGTATAGAGTGGGATCTACTGGCATCCGCACCACGATTTTAGAAAAATCGCCCATAACCGCAGCGAGCTATGTGTACGCATCACAACATGCAGCGAATGCGAGAAAAATCCGATGTGCGGACTTATTCTAGTTGTGGCGCTGTATAATTTTGATCATAAGAAACGCAATGCTCAATGACTCGCCGCCAGTCCGACTATAGCCGCTGAGCTTGGATAGGTTCAGCGCGCTGTTCACACGATATTACGGAAGATACAAACCCAACACGCAGAGCGGGATTCAGGTGCAAGCATTGGCAGCTGCATGTTGGTCTAGTGCTCCTCTCTCGCAGTGGTTAGTGATTTGTGTTGTGTTTGACTCGCTTGTGATTTACGATGCACTGCATAATCATTTTCTGCACGACGCGTCAGAATATGTGTACCCTTGCATCCTTTCTATATACATTATAGTCTCGAGTAGCGATCAGCTTGCGGCATACGTATCGTATATGGATTCGCGCGGTGTTACGGTACACATTAGATAGTCGGTGCTAGCGCAGCCAGCGCAATAGCGCGCCGTGCACTCTTTCCGTGGGAGTAATTTCATGTCCGCAGCCAGAGTGTGTCCACCTTCTTTTTTTCCTCACCAATTGTCCGTTCTTTGGTCAACGATATCTTCTAGATTCTTTCGCATTACAGTTACCATTCGGGTGGTAGCAGAGAGTCCAGTGCCATATTCTGTGTTCTAGACACCCGCACGCAATGAGACACATCTTGAAGGCGAGCGTTTGTGATTTAGTTCGTTGAGTATAGGAAATCGAACTACATTTCTGACGCAATAACGGATGTGTAAAACTTGGTGGTTGCCTCACTTGTGGTGTTTTTCCTATAGCGATGTCGGGTTGGATGTGCGTGTGAAGGGCCGGGCCGGTTGGGCTGGCTGGTGCGGTGTTGTACTGTGTTCCAACACGGACGTCATCAAGTCGATGATGTCACTGCGGTGCCCGGGTTGTAGGGCACATGAGGGGGAACTTCGCGAGTGTAGTTTCAGATTTCCACTTTTTTGCTAAGATATCTGAAAAAAGCTATCCACACACAATATAACACATAATTTCCACACCACACACACAACGCACGCGACAGCGCATCACGGCACACTCGACGGCGCATGAACGGATGTATGAGCCCCTTACCCACACATGCCAGCCAACGATGCCCGACCGCCACGTCGCTGCATGCGACCTGGCACTGCTAACAAATGCGCCTACGTCAGTATGCTCGCGGTACGCTGACCGTGGGCCACGCGATCTGCGCGCCGTGCAGCGTCGACATTGTGCACCACCGTACGGCCAGCGCGCGGGCGCGACACACACACAGCATTGCACACACACACACACACACTACGGCAACATTACTCACAATACCACATGGGTAGGATTTGAGTCGTGTTACTAGTTGCGACGCGGTGTATATAGAACTACCTGTTACTACAGCGAGGTGGGCAGTGTGCTCTCGGTCTGCTCCGTGTTGAGGTCCGGAGTGTCGGGCTATGAGTGCTATGTTTGCTCATGCACTCTGGTAGGAAGCATCGCGAACTGGGCGAGAGAGGAGTGTTTTGGTGAACGCATGGTCGTGCGGCCTCCTCGGCGGCTGCCCGCGAATATACCCAGGCTCTGCTCGATATCGTCCTCGGCATTATATTAATTGGACGTGCTCAGGTTGGGACATTACTGCTCTGCGGAGGAGAACAGCGTAATATGTGCTTATGTCCGCGGCCTAAGGTATCAGGGCTCATACTAGCTCACCGCAGGATTAGCTAGCGTCTCATAGATAATGGTCGCAATTACTCCTCTTGATATGTGAAAATTGTACAGTATTGTATAGTGTATAAACTGCGTCTTGAGTGCTGCATTGTTTTTCTACAGTCAGACGTGGTGGAAAAATATGTCTAGTTAGGTTGTCTTAATCTTAATAGCGAATATAAAAGTATAGCCTAGTTATATCGAGAATAGTGATCAGTGAGGACTTAAGGGTCGATGCGAACTGATTCAGATACGAGAGACTAGTTTTAAGTGTGAGTTTTGTGTAGTATAGAGCGTTCATACTATAAAGCGATCTAATACACAGCCCATGCTCTCTCTCAGAACCATCGTGCCGGTAGGTGGTATGGGTAGCTGTGTTACTGACATATGATAGCTAAACCCCCGTGTATCAGACATCGTACGTAGGCCTACTTCATGTTGTACTGGTACCTGAGCACATATATCAGCTAAACCCCCGTACGGTATCCAGACACTCGTACGTAGGCGCACGCACTCCTCCAGGCTTGATCGTAGTCTATGTTCAACCTGAGCACACAATCATATAATAGACATAAACCACACACACCAGCACATCAGCCCACACAGGCTGTAACTCAAAGACATGCATACGCACAATAGGAACCACACTAACATCCGTAGATGGTAATCACGGTAACACCTATACACTAAAAGCTCAATATTATTGCGCTAAACCCCCGTGTGTGCAGACAATCGTAATCGATAGCCTACTCATGTAGGTATGCTTAACTGACATTATATAGGCATATAACCCGTGCTTATGACAGATCGTTTACGGACCTAGGTCGTGACTCATGTTAGTGTATGTTATGCTGACATGAATATAGCCTAAACCCCGTGTATCAGATCATTGTACGTAGGCCTACTTCATGTAGTAATGTTACTGGACATATAATATAGCTAAACTTGCCCGTGTATCAGTATAATAGTAACAGTCAAGGGGCCTGAACTGCTCTCATGTTAGGTAGTGTGTGACCTGAGCCATAGAATTGATAGCTAAAAGCCCCGTGTACAGACATCGTACGTAGGCGGTAAAATTGTCTAAGTGTGACAAATCTAGCTGACCCACTAATAATACGAGCGATAACACGCACCGCCGTCTGTGATCACGCATGGACATATGTGGTATGGTACGTTAGGTAGGGCTGATATCTTTCGATGTTGTAGTGTATTGTGAGCTGACGTATATAGGCTAATAACCCCGTGTATCAGACATGGCGTACGTAGCACGCACCTAGTCATGTAGTATTGGTTACTGACATATATAGCTAAACGACTCGCCGGTGTATTCAGACATCCGTACGTATCCTACTCCATGTAGTATGTTACTGATGTCGTATATAGCTAAAACCCGTGTATCAGATATCGGTTCACGTAAGGGCCTAGCTTCAGAGCTGGTTAATGTGGTCACGTGGTGACGCATGCGTATCTATAGAAACCCCGTGCTATCAGACATCGCTACGGTAGGCCGTACTCACTGTAGTATGTTACTGACATCAGATGTGTATGTGATCGTGAATATGCTGCCTTGTGTGCTTATTCAGACATTACTGTACTGGTTAGTGACTCTGTGCTTTCAGTGGTGTGAGGTATAATTGTGTAGTGACAATATTATACGCTTAAAACCACGCGTGTACATCAGACATCGTACGTGTCAGGTCGCTACGTATGTCGATGTGTCAATGTTGATTTATAATGTGCTCGTAGTTTATTGAGTGTAAAACCCTCGGTGTACGTCAGACTTCGTACAGTTGTGGCCGTACTCTGAATAGTTTGTTAGGTAATTGTTTTGTATATGTGGATGTACATATATAGCTAGAACCGCCGTGTATCAGACATGTACGGTAGGCCTACTCACTGTAGTCTGTTACTGAGCATAATATTAGCCTGAAATGTCCCGTGATCAAGACAATCGTTACGCTCGTCCCTATCGTTCGATATTGATGTGTTTGTGTTTAATCGTGTGGCTATGATGTAATTGTGGGAGTGTAATGTGTATGTGTAGTGTGTATCGATGTATGTTATGTGTGGCGGTGCCTGTATGTGTATGTGTGTATGGTGCCTACTGTGTATGTGTATTGTATGCTGGGATGGTGATACCTGGCTCGCTGATGGTGTGATGGCTGCGTATGTGTATGTGTATGTGGTGATGTGGCTGGTGTTGTGCCCGTGTGGAGTATGGCTGTATGGGTGTTGTCGGTGTGTGTGTCGCTCGGCGTGTGTGTGTGTGTGTCGCTCGGCGGGCCGTCGGTGCTGGCCCGTGCCCTGTTCGCGCGTGGGGCCGTTCCTCCGTGTGTCGCGCGGTGACGTAGTTGCCCAGATGTAAAATTGTGGTATGTGTGTTGTGGGGGTGTGTAGCGAGCGCGTGGGCGTTGTTTGTATTGTGGGCTGCGCCATGCCCGTATGTGGTGTGTGAATGCGCGGTTTTTGTCGTGCGTCTGGCGCCGCACAGTGTAGGTGTGATTGTGTGTAGCGTCGCGGTGTGGTGGGAAATTTATTGACAACGGGAGGTGTAACCGTTGCCCGCCGCCGGTCTCAGACTGACTTTGCAAAGATAATATATCTATCAATAACTACTGCAATGCATCTTTGCTTTTATTTAAGGAAATTGGAATTATGTATTGATGCTTTCTAAAGCCAGGAATGATGGTTTCACAATAATATCAAAATAAAGCTCGCAAATTGTATCAATAAAATTAGCCCATAATTCTCTTTTTTTGAAAAGATTGGTCACTCTCACACTTTAAGGAAAAAATTTCAGATCTTTACATATTATTCTAGATTTTTTAGACAACGTTTTTTGAAAACAATTATCTGATTACATGCACTCGAGTCTTCTAAAGTATCAGTATATATCGCACGATACACATGACGACATACCGGAGAACGCGGCCGATCTCGGCCAGAAGTTCGTGTTGGAAGAGCCGCCGCGCGCGACTATATAAGCTAAACGCTCCCGTGTATCCGAGACAGTTCAGTACCGTGAGAGTGCCCATACTCAATTCGTTAGCGTAGATCGTTAAGTCGTCACGATATGATATAGCTAACGTAACAACTCTCGTGGTACTTCAGAATAGTAATCAGGCTATCGGTGAACGGTGAGGGCGCGGTGGCGGGGGCCGAGGAGACGTCTTCGGCCTCGCAGATGGTGTGTGTTATGTTCAGGCGGGCCGCTGGGATACAGGGAGACGCCGGGGTGTTGGAGCGACGACTCGCTCTCTCTCGTAGGCTTGTGCCTAGGTGCATTTAGGCTCATGTTAGTATTGATTACTGACATATTATATAGCTAGGAAATCGCTCGCTCCGTGTATCGATGACGCTCGTGGTGTCGTTAGTGCCTCACTCATGTACGACATAAGAGAAGGCATAGTGAAAAGATGTGTGTGGTAAGCACTTGAATGTGTGTCTGGTGTGTGTGATGTAGATATAGTAGCTAAACGCCCGTGTATCGGAGACATTCGCTACTGGCCCTAGCGGCTCCCTACCTCATGTGTGAGTGTATTGTTGATGCTGCATATCATAGCTAAACCACCGTGTATCAGTGAACTGTCGCTGTGCTTGAGCTGGAGCGTGCGTTAGTTGTTGGAGTCAGGCGGACGACTCGTCGTGACGTAGGGCCTACTCATGTAGTATGGTTACTGACGTAGTATAGTATAAGCCCGTGTATCAGGACAATCGTACGTAGCCTTACTCATGTGAGTATGTTGACTGACATTAATAGTAGCTGAAGACGCGGGCGTCCGTATGCAGACATCCGTCACGTAGTTCCTTACTCATTGTTAGTATGTTACTGACATATTATAGCGTAGTAACCCCGTGGTATCAGACATCGTAGTAGGCGCTACTCGATGGTAGTATGGTTCACTGACACTGATATAGACTAAACTCCCGTGTTATCAGCAATCCGCTACGCTAGTCCTACTCATTGGAGTATGTAATACTCGGAAATATATAGTAAACTGCTCCCCCGGTGTAGGTCGGAGGGACGCTCGTGTAAGGCCTACTCCATGTAGTATGTTACTGCACATATACTAGCTAAAATCTCCCCGTGTATCTAGACATCGTACGTAGTTCCTACTCATGTAGTTATGTTACTGACATTGATAAAGGTGAGAGAGGACCCCGTGTATTCAGACAGTCGTACGTAGGGCCGTAGAGCTCACTCGCTCCCCTCGTATGTTGAACCTGACATATATACGGGCGTAATACCGCGCGTTGTGATCGAGGTGCGTACGTCAGGGCCTACTGCTGGGTAGGTATGGCTTTTACGTGACGGTATATGAGCTTAACCCCGTGTAATCAAATCATGTACGTAGCGCGCTGACCTCATGTAGTGTGTTAATCGGTCATCACTTATAGCTAAAGCCTCCGGTGTAGTTTGAGACGATAAGTAAACGTTAGGGTGCTGACTACTTGATCATTGACTGTTATTTACATACTATAGCTAACCCCCGCTGTATCCAGGACTCGTCTCACCGTCTGCTAGGGTGCGGTTGCTTCTGATCGTGCGCTGCCATCTGATCTCTGGTCACTTTTGCTACGCTGGTTACGTCGAGCAATATTCCTTACTTCGACTGCTCTGTGGGGGCCGCGCGCGTGTGGCCGGACGTGGTTTCACTTGCTGTACCCTCGTGTGTAGGCCTATCTGGGGAGGGATCTTTCTCCCCGGTGTTATAGTGCCGTGTTTCGGTCTCGTCGCTTTCGCGGGGCCTCGTGCTCCGCCGCGTCTTCCCGCTGGCCGGGTTGTGGTGTTGTGAGAGAACTCTCGCGGTGTTAGTAGCGGCTCATTAGTATTGGTCGCGGTGTCTTGCTTCAGTGTAACTACTACATGGAGCTCAGGCCTACCGTAACGATTGTCTGATACCGGGGGTTCTAGCCTGACTTACGGTCTGTGTGCGCGCTGTGCGTCCGAGTAACATAATCGTTAACACTGAGGTAGGCCTTACGATAGCGATTTCTGACATACACGGGGTTTAGCGTATATATTCGGGCTCCCCGACGCGTGGTACCCGCGTTGAACATACTACGAGGAGTAGGTCTACGTACGATGATCTGCATACATCGAGGGGTTATAGCTTATACGTCGATAACGTAGTACTATCGATGATGTAGGCTACGTAGCGATGTCTGATACACGGGGCGGCGGGGCGCGTAGTTATCGCGTCGGTGTGGGGGTGTGCGGTGGGTGGCGGGCGCGTCGCCGCGGGTGGCGGGCCGATGCGTGCGCGGCCGCGCTGGCGGTGCGGCGGGGGCGGGGGCGGGCGGGGCGCCCCGGTGTCGTGAGTGTGCCAGGTGGGAAGGCTCGCGGGTGTGAGGTTGATAGCAATGTGGACAGAGTCTGTAACAAGTGCGCGTGTCACGTGGTCACAGTTGGCACCTGGCCCGCCGCACTGGCTAGGGGATCGGCGTGGCATTCATCGGCAGCCGGCCTGGTGCGTTTCAGACTTCTCGGGACTGCGTGGCCATAAGAGGATCGCAGATTGCTCGCGAAGTGGTAAGCGGTAACGAGGGGCCGGGCCGGGTTAACACACTGCGTGCGCCGAGGGGCGAGGTTGGGGCGCCGAATGAAATGTGTAAAAGAGTTATACTAATGCCCACCGGATGAAGCATGATAGAGTTGTATCATACGCTACTGATGGGAGAGGGCTGCAGATTTTTTCAGAGTCGAGATGTCAAAGGGGGCCGGGGGGGGCGGCGGGGAGTGTGCTGTCCGTGGGGTGGTGGTCTGGAACGTGCTCCTTCATGTTTGGGTCGCGCCTGGAAGTGTCCACGATGGCGTCGCCCGGCGCCGGCCGGGTGCGGCGTCCGGGCGGCGTTGCGCGCGGTGTGCCGTCGGCGCCTGCCTGCTGTGGTGTGGGGGGGGGTGGTGCTGCGCGGTGGGTGTGTGTGGGCGAGTACCCCCCTCTCACTCTCTCTCGGCGAGGATGGGGGTTGGTGCGGTGGGTTGGGGTTGGGTGGAGCTCTCAGGCAGGGTTTCGGCCGGCGTAGGATTGGGGGTACGTGTGGTGTGGTGTGAGTTGTGTGGTGTTGTGTGTTCGCCACACCGCTCACACCACCTCCCACCGCGTCCCCTGCGTTTTATCGTGTTGTGGCGTTGTGTGTGTTACCTCACCGCACTCCTCCGTAACCCAGTAAGAAAACAAGATATGCCTACATTGCAGTGGGCGGGGGGGTGGTTGTGCGTGGGGGGTGGGGTGGTGTGTGGGCTGCCTTGCTGGGGTGGTGGTGCTTGGGGTTATCCCCCGCGTGTCACAAGAGTGTTGGGCGTGTTGTTTGTTGGTGGGGGTGTGTGTGTGGTTGGGGCGGTGTCCCACCCATGTCCACATTTCTGTTGTTTGCAAAGATTGTTCACGCCTGTTTGTGTTTGTACCTATTGTTTGTGTGTTGTGTGTTTGTCGTTGGATTATATGTGCGGATATCGTGGGGTTAAAATAATATACAATCTTCCCCTCTGTGTGTTGTGTGTGGCTTGGAATAATATACTCTTCTCTGTCTCCTCTCTCTTCTGCTCTCGTGCGGTCGGGTGGGTCGTTCTCGTTCGTGGGGCGTGCTGTGTGTGGTGGGGTGGTGGGGGGTGTGTGGTGTGTCTCTGGGGGCTGGGGGGGGGGCGGGTGGGGTGTGTGTGGGGGGTGGCGGTGCTGGCTGGGGCGGGGGATCTACTCATGGGGCTGGGCGGGGCTCTTCGCTTTCGTTCGGGGTGTGTTTTTTTTTTTTTTTGGGTTGTAGTGAAGTGTGTTTGTAGTGTTTCGGTGTGGTGTGTCCTGTTGCTGTTGTGTGTGTTCCTCTCTCTCTCTCCCTCTCTTCTCTTCACATGCGTATGTTTTGTGGGGTTGTTCGTTCTTGGTTGAGTGTGTGGGGTGGACAGTCTGTGTTTCTTTTGGCTCGAGTGTGTGTCTTTGCTCTGTTTGGCTGTTTGTTGTCAATATGGCTGGGTGTGATAATATTCGTGCCCGTCTTCCGGGGTGGGGGCGGTGGGGGTGGCGTCTCCTTCTCGGGCGGTCGTCTTGCATACGGAGTTCAATAAACTGTGGAGTGGTGTCTGTTTTGGGACGTCGGATGCGTGCGGTATGGGGGCGGGGTTTGTGGCCCCTGGTACGCTGGGGGGTGGGTGGGGGGCGAGTTTCGTGCTGTGGATGTCTGGTTGCGGGGCGGCCTGAGGGTGGGGTGGTGGGTGTAGGGTTGGATGGCCGGTTCGTCGGGCCGTGAATGCGTGGGGGCGCGCCGGCCGCGGTTGATCGGATTCAGGCGGGCCGGGGGGGAGTGCTGGCGGTGCTGTGTGCGTCGGGGGGGGCGGTCTGTGCTGGGGCTCGCCGACTCGTGCGCGGCCTGCGCTGCGCTCCGCCGCGCCCCGGGCGCCCGCCCGCTCGGCGCTCGCCGGTCCTCCTGGGGGTCCGGTCTTGTCACGTAGGTCGAAGACAACGGGGTGGGAGCCGGATGTCGCGCTAGTTCTCGGAGAAGGCGTGATGCGGCGCGGTACAGACATAGGGCTCCGCAGGGCGGGTGGGGCTTGCGGTTGTTGTCTCCACAGCACCGGCCCAAAGGCAAGACCCACCCTGCCCCCCGTCTGTCGCCCCACTGTGGTCCGGCGCGCCGCGGCGCGGCCTCGGGCGGCGGGCATATGGGTCCCGGCGTGGGCGGGAAGCGGGGGGGCTTCGTAGCGGTATATGTCGGTGGGTGCGGCGCGCCGCGTCGTGGCCGGGCGGGCGGGCCGGTGGAGAGTACACATAGCTCTAGCGTATGAAGCTGTCGGCCGGTCAGTCGGGTGTCCGCGGGGGTGTCGTACGTGACGATGTGTCGCGGGTCTGCGGCCGGCGACGCTCCGGCGTGATGACGCACGATGGGGTCTTCACTCTGTCGGCGTTATACGCCTTATTCTGAGTCGTAACATACTACATATGAGCCGAGGTAGGCGTCCGCCCTATACGTGCGCGGCTCGCGAACGTGGTCTCGAGTACATCGGGCCAAGGCACTCGCGCTACTTTAGCTAATAATATGTCAACCTTTAGTAAGATACCTTCCTTTCATACATGTAGCTGGCTACGTCATCACGCTGGGATGTCTGATACCGGGCGGAGGCTTAAGGATCTCATCCGACCCCTTTTAGCTGATCATCTTGTATTTAGGCTGTTCTCGAGGCACTAACTAACACCTCACTACATGTTGAGGTTGGATCTTTATCGCTACCGTGAATGACTTCTCTGTCGACATACACTGGGAGGGGGGGGTGGGTTAGCTAGTGTATGCGGGTTTTCGGGCCCCTTTTGCCTATGCAGTAACCGCATATACATGTAGTATTAGGTCCGCCCCGGTTTACCCACACTGGCTTCGTCCGTCGCGGTCCGCCTGTGTGGGTCTGAGCAGCTCAGGTGCCGTCTCTACGGGGGTGGAGTGTGGCTTCCTAGATGGGGAATACACCCCGCCGCGGGTTTGGGGGGGTCCGTCGTGGGGGGTCCCTCTGGCCCGGTGTCGGGGCGGGGGCCACCTGCTCCGGGGTCGCCGCCGGGCCGCGTGGGGGGCCGTGGGAGGCCGGGGGTGAAGGCCCGTTCGCGGTGTGTTGTGCGGCGGGTCGGTCATGTCGTATATATGTCGTGATTGTGGGGGCGGGGTGTAGGAAACAGTTTACAACAGTGCAGGTTAAGATCAGGACGTCTCCATCGGTGGACGCGACGTGTGGTTGCTTGGTCATATATACACCGTCGCGAGGTGGGTTTAGAATATAATGCGATATGTCGGTAACATACTACCATGAGTAGGCCTAGGGGCCGGTGGGCGACGATCTCCGTCCCTCGATACCACCATGCGGGATGTTGGTTACTTAGCTTATATAGTTCCTATCTCCGAAAGAATAACAGTACTATCATTGTCACTAGGCCTAACTGGCGTACGTAATTGTCTGACTTACACGGGGTTGGTGTGTGATGAGTCTGTGTTAGTGGAGTAAGCATACTGTACCTGGAGTTTGGCCCTGACGTAGCGATGAAATCGTGATACGGGGTTTAACTAGGTATATGTCGCAGCGTAGGACACACGGTAGCGCGGATGGGGGTAGTCTAGACTCGTGATGTCTGCTACACGGGGGTTATGCTATATTTTATTATGTCAGTACGGTACTACGATGAGGTAGGCCGTACGCGTACGATGTAAATAAAACTTGGAAATTCTGATGAATCTAAGGTTGGCGTTAGCTAGTTATTATGAGTGTCGGCTCTTAGCTCACCACTGCCACTATAGTGACGTAATGTGGGTTAGGCTTATACAAATATCGATAGGTTGTAGAGTACAACAGAGAAAGAGAGTGCTGTTAGCGGTAAGTATATCGTTCGGCCTTAGTTAGCATACTACATGAGTAGGTACTACTACGACTGGTGTATGACACGGGGTTATTTAGCTCGTTCATGATATGCCGCCCCAGTCAGCAGACTCCACAATAGAGCATGAGAGTTGAGTGCGGCTCGCATATAGTTTGCGATATGTGTTCTGAGTGTGATAAAGTAACAAATCCGAGGGGGAGGTCTTTTCAAAAAATGTTCTAACATCTTTTTTGGATTACCGATTACAGAGGGTTTAGATGCAGTATATTGTATGAAGGGCTAGCGCGGGCAGTAAATACAGCTGAGTTAGTCGCCTTACGCTCACGATGTCTGGTGATACAGCGGGGGTTGTGGGTTCGTAGCGCGTAGTGCGTCTCCGCATCGTTAACGATATCTACATGAGTGAGGTCCCCGGCCGCCCTGCCTTTTCGCGTAACTTAGCGTAGATCGATTCTGCTTCTCGGATGTGGACCGGCGCCCGGCTTTAGCGGTGAATATGATGTTTCGAGTTACACGATTTGTACTTACGGATGAGTAGGGCCTACGTTACGATTCGGATTACCCGGCGGGTTTATGCGTTAGTATAGTTTCCTTCGCTTCCCTCCAGTGGCAGGAGATTCTATCGCGGATGGAGTGAGGCTACGTACGGATGTCTGATACACGGGCGGGTTTTAGCTATAGTAGTGGTCGGGGAGAACGATGACTACGATGAGTCAGGGGGCCTACGTACGATATTCTGATCACGGGGGTTTAGCTGATATGATGTTCGGGGTAAAGTGAGCTGAGCGAGTGAGTAGGACTAGGTACGGATGTGCGGTGAGTTGACACGGGAGTTTAGCTAGGTTGAGGTGGAGTGGGGGGTGTCAGTGTAACTACTGACATGAGCTAGGGGCTGAGTGACGGAGTGTGCTTTGATACAGGGGTGGGGTGGCTGGGTGGAGTGGAGGCTGAGTGAGTAGTGGGCGGGGGGGAGAGGGTAGGTGGTGCGTGGAGGGGGGGGGGTGGTCTGATACAGCGGGGGATTAGCTATATATGTCAGTAACACACTACGGTGGGTGGGAGGGGCGGTAGGGCGGAGTGTGTGGGATGGGTGGGGGTGTGGTGATGAGTTGAGGGTGATGGGGGGTGGGGGGGGGGGGGGGGGTACGTACAGGGGGTAGGGGGCTTACGGTGACGGGTAGGTCTGGTGAGGGGAGTCTTGGGGGGGTGAGGGGTGTGGGGTGTGAGTGGAGTGTGCGGGGGGGGGGCGGGGGGTAGCGTGTGTGGTGAGGTGGTGGCCGTGGGACGTACGAGTGGTGTGAGTGGGCCTGGGTGTGGTGGTGTTGGTGGGGGAGTGGGTGGGCGGGGAGGGGGAAAGTGGGAGGTACATGGAGGTGAGGGAGGCTGGGACGGTGCTGGAGATGGGTGTCTGAGTAACGACGGAGGGGGGGGGGGGGGGGGGGGGGGTGTGTGGGTAGCTATATATGGTCGGAGGTAGGCGAGGAGGGTGAGGCGTGGAGCGAAGGTAGAGGTAGTGGCCTTAGCGGGCGATGTCAGGATACACGGGGGGGGTGTGGTGGTAGGTAAGTGGATGGTCCGGGAGACATACTGGACGATGATAGGGCCTACGTGACGAGTGTCTGGATAGCACGGGGGTATTTAGGCTGAGGTATATGATCGGGATAACACTACTACATGAGGTAGGCCTAGCGTAGAGGGGCGTGTCTGATACACGGGGTTTAGCTATATACGTTCATGCAGTTAACATAGGTGTGGATGGGTGTGTGGCTGTAGGTAACCAGATGTCTGACTACACGGGGGGGTTTGTAGCTTTATATATATGGTCTGGCGAGAGGGTAACACTCAGCTCAGGTTGTGGTGTGTACGATGTCCTGCTTTACAGCGTCCGTTCGGTATTACGCTAGTAGTCACTAGTCGACAGGTTACTCAGCTCCCACTTAATGTTACACCTGCGATGCCTGTTTAACATACGCTGTCTACAGCTATACGGTCATCATACAAGACAGTACAAATTAACCGTGCACATGCAACTGT
>NW_014578087.1:61883-76913 GCF_000485595.1 Priapulus caudatus | reverse complement strand
GCGTGAGAGGAGGAGAGAGAGGGAGTGGGGGGGAGGTGGAGGTATGTAGGGCGGGGTGAGGGGCGAGAAAGTATCATGGAGAGTCTGTAGTGGTGAAGGAGAGAGTGTATATAAGGAGGACAGTGACCGCGAGACGACAGCGACTGACAGATTATATACGGACAAATGTGCGTTGTGTATGCCGGGGGGCCGCTGTGTGTGTGAGACGAGACTGAGAGAGGAGAGAGGAGACGAGAGACGAAGAGAGAGAGAGAGAGAGAGAGGACGAGAAGCGGCGAGAGAGAGGGGAGAGACGGATCGAGCAGAGAGAGAGAGAGACGACGATGAGAGAGAGAGCAGAGAGGACTCGAGAGCGACTCGAAGGAGGCAGAGAGAGAGATAGAGACGCGAAGAAAGGCACGAGACGAGAACGGGATAGGGAAGACGGGAGAGATGCGGAGGAGACGAGAGAGAGATAGAGACGGAGAAAGCAGAGCAGACCGAGAGAGAGCCAGATGAGAGACACCGGCCGAACGCGAGGACGCACAAGAGAGCCAGACGAGAGAGAGATAGCAGACGGGAGAAAGGAGAGGGAGAGCAGGGGAGAGACGAGAGAGATAGAGACGGAGAAAGAGAGAGGAGAGGAGAGTGACGCAGGACGAGCGACGAGAGATCACACATGGGCACTATCATTCATGATCATGCCCCGAACACAGCAGCCGTTGTCATCATGATCATCCCAACACCCACGCCAGTGTTTTCATCATGATCATCCCCAACATAGCGGCGTTGTTCATCATGATCATCCCCAACATAGCGGCGTTGTTCATCATGATCATCCCCAAACACGTTCGGTTCATCAGCTGATCATGCCCGCAACATAGCGGCCCGCTCTCCCCCACCTCCATGATCATCAAATAGCGGGCGTATGTATCATCGACTCATCCCCAAACATAGCGGCGTCTGTCATCATAATCATCCGCCAAATAAGCCGGCGTTCGGTTCATTCATGCATCATCCCCAAAGCACTAGCGGCGTGCTGTTCATCATCCATTCCAGTCCCCCACAGTTCAGCCAGCGTTTTTCAATCATGCCATCATCCCCACATCACCCGGGCTTTCATCATGATCGATCCCCAACACTAGGCGGGCGTTTGGTTCATCATGTCATCCACTCGCACCCCAACATAGGCGGCCGTTGTCATCATTGATATCCCAACATAGTGCGCAGCGTTGTTCATTCATGATCTCCCTCAACAGTAGGCAGCCGTTGATAACATGATCATCCCCCAAACATAGCCCGGCGGGCGTGTTCACATAATCGATCCCCAACCATAGCGCGGCGTCTCGTTCATCATGATCATCCCCAACATAGGCGTTGTTCATCATGATCATCCCCAACATAGCGGCCGTCTGTTCATCACGTGACTCATCCCAGACAGTAGCCCCGGCGGGCGTGTGTTCATCTCCGGGCATGATCATTCCCCCACCCACTAGGCAGCCCGTTGTTCCATCCATATGATCATCCCCGCCAACCACCATAGCGGCATCGATTTCGTTTGACTTCATCTGAGTAACTCCACTCTCTCCCAACTACAACCCATAGCCGCTCATTGTCTATGTCTGCTGAGTAATATGGGTTGCTCATGTGTACCTTTCAATTCACGATCATCCCCCAACATTCAGCGCCGCGTGGCCAATCATCGATCATCCCCAACATAGCCTCGAACAAAACGCGCCTCCGGCTCTGCTTTCATCAGGAACTCATCTCCTGCCATAGCAGACCACAGATGGTGCGGCCCGTTCGTTCTATTAGAGTACCTTCATCCCCCAACATACGGCTTGTCCGTTGTTCTCTCCCATTTGCCATCATTCCCCATTACATTCCCGAGAAGGCCTATGGATGTTCATCCTATCTGCACAATACACACGCGACCGCAACGAACTCATATGCCCCGCTGATTAGTTCGGCTGGCAATAATGCTCCATCATCGTGACCATGAATGCAGCTCTCTCCCAGAGCGATCTCTCTACTGGCCGAAAAGCAGTTGTTCATCGCATGAGTAGAACATCATCCGCACACAGACGCCCGGGCCTCCGATTAATTGTATCATATGCAAGTTCGATCCCAGTTCCACTAGAGAACTAATTCTTTAGCGCGTGTTCATCATTGCAATACACTCTAGTTGACCAAAGTAGTGCATGAATACAATCAGCCTCAAGCGATCGGCCATTGCTCTCTTCTGGTAGGCGAGTTGGAATAAATATGTCGAAACCGAACTATACTCCGGATTCAGCAGGCGCGTTAGTTACAGTGCGTGGCGAATTTCTTAGGTCTATCTCGCGTCCACGACTAGATCACTCTCTGTCCCTGTTCTTACAGTATGGATATGCCGCCCAAATGATCTCTTGCACGGCACGTCCGCTTGGGCGCATATATGTTACGGACTATGCCCCTTGCTGTGTGCTGAGCTATGCATGGTATTGTCATGATCCGGGTGGGCGGCGTGACCGCCAGGGGGAGGGGGGCGGGTGAGACCTCTCTCCTCACAACCAGCGGGCCAACCTGCTGGCCTGGAAGTGGCCACGAAGAATGAGAGATGCCGCGCTGCTGGTCGTCCATCTCCCCTGCTCCACGCTAACAGTAATCGATGTATTCGTATCTCGCTATCACCTGATAATGTGCGGGTCGCGCGATTTTTTAGATCAGACGGGCGACCCTGAGCTCATCGGTGATCGACGAGGCATGGCCGACTCGCGGGTAAAACAGTTGGTCCAGTCTCTTGCTGACTGCATGCTGCATGCTTGATTTGGCTGCGACAGTGGTGCTTTGGCCCACACTGCAATAATAATACAACAGTGTGCAGTGCGTAGCTGCCATTATTGCTAAGAAACATTATGACCTTACTCTGACGTACACTACGACATCTCAATATTAGAATCGATATTATAACTTTATCGCCTTTAGCAAGACCAGCATCCGAGTCACAAAACGCTCTGCTAATTTTATTTTATTCTATAAGAGCGCGGAGATTTAAATGGCAGCCCGCACGCAGCCGAAGCCTCGGTCCTGGTAGTCCCCCGCTGGACCTCCCTCCGCTCTCGTCCTGTCGGGACTCTCCCTACACCCAGTCAGGCGGACCGATTTTCCGTCATTGCTACGCTCCACGGCCATCTGCGGTCATATATATTTATTAGGACTGGTGGCAAAGGGCGTTAAAGCACTATCTATGTGTACAATTTGTATCATGTACATTACCACATTGTACTGCAAAATTTATCACAATAAAATCCCCTGTCACGAAGCTGTCAACAGGTCATGTATGATCCATGACTGGTGCCAGCCCGAACCTTCAACACACAAACACATGTACACATAAGCCTAAATTCACGTAACACGAACGGCAAACGGAGTAGCCGCCGAGTGATGTCTTAAAATTATTTTTTGTCAATTCCGTTTCTGGTCACGTCTGGTAGCCGTCTTTAGCTCTCTACATACTCAATTAGAGATAGGATAAGCAGTGATAGGATTAGGATCAGGAAACACACTATCGGTTGATACAAAGTGAATAGTATAGAGTAAATTTAGAATCTAGAATTCTAGATGTCTTCCTTACTTTTTGAAAAATGTGCTGATGTCTTGTGAATGAGCCTGCCCCATAACTTAATCCTTTTTAAGACATATTGAGTTGTGTAAATCTTTGTACACGAGTCAGAACTGTACGCGTACGCACATGAGTATCCTACTAGGCAGTGTAAGGCGCGCGAGTTGCTGTCTAGCCTTCAAACATGCTGAGTGTATACAGAACACTGCTGAGACTCAAGTTGCTTGCGCAACTATAGCTAGCGCGCGTTATTCTGTCATGAGTTATGTTTATCCATCCGGAAAGGGGGAGGTCTGATATCAATGAAATGTTACATGCTTCAAATGTTATCATGTTCATAATCAATCGTTGCTGCCTTACTTCTACTGCTATTTGTTCCGTTGTGTTGCTATTATTATTATTGTTATATTCTATAATTGGAAAAATTTGTGTTGAAAATTCAAGTCTATATATTGATGTTCCAGTCCTGCTGCTTTCATCAGTTTGTACGTCAAGCACGTGCGTCTAGAAGCCATAAGACTTAACCACAATGTATCTCTAATTGTTGATCTTGTTGTGCGCTATGCGTATGATCAGGGAGGGGTGGGTCATGGTAAGGAGGAATTAACATTTTCGCTCCTATGTCGTAGCGTTCTCTAACAAAACATGTGGCCATTTCAATTGGAAGCTCTGCAAATGACCCCCAACCAAGCCCTCTTTATGCTGACTATGTCAAGAAAATTTATAAGATCTGAGTCTGCCTATTTGCTCTTATTTAGCCGACCCGTAGTCATATTTTAGAACAAAAGTCTTCATTATTAGCTTCTAAGGACTACAGACGCCACCTGCCAATAGACCGCCTGAGGGTTGGAAGACGCTGCACCGGGCCTCGAATTTGGCGCACGTCTCCACTGCGGACAGCGCTTCATACTTGAACATCCCCGCGTTCGCGTGCGCATATCCCGCGGAACTGCGCGTCTCATCCACGCGCAGCGCTCAGGATCAACAGCAAAGCTGTGCCACGCAATCTTGTATCACGTCTCTCTGGTTAATCTATCCACTCCTGGTGATATCCATACTACTGTAAGCTATCGCCACCTAGTGCCAAACAAGCCTACTAAAGTTAACTGCTTTAAGAGAGCCTATCTTATCGTTCTCTAAAATGGCTAGGTTGGCTTAGCAGTCACAATCTGCTGCTCTGATTAAAATCACCTCTATCCGCGTCAATCATGGTTTCAACTTTACTTTTATTACACCTTAAAGATAACCAAACTCAATAAATTGTTTCTATAATATTAGTATAGATATCTACGAATCTTTTGAGCTATTTCTTGAATAAATTGGATGAGTACTATAGTCAGGGAGCAGATATCCAAAATAAGGGCAGATCTTTTTGGGTAGAGGCTGGAAACGGGTAAATATCATTTTTATGATACTTGGAGAGTTTCACTGGGTATGTTTCTATGCTGACTTTTGCGTATTGTGGCGGCCATCTTGAAATCCAAAATAACCGCCAGCGAAAATGGATTTTCTGAAATATCTGGACTCCCAGACGTCGTAGAGACATAATGTTGGTGGCTATACCCACATTTTCGATAGTGGAGAACCTAATTATCACACTTAGAAAAACATAAGATGGCGGCCATATTGGATTTCAAGATCGCCGCCAGTGAAAAATTTGTTTATTTTGAATAACTAGACTCCAAGACGTCGTAGAGACATAATTTTGATGTCTATACCTACATTTCGGATAGTGGAGAACACAGTTATGACACTTAGAAACGCATAGGATGGCGGCCATTGTGGATTTCAAGATGGCCGCCAATGAAATTTGTTTATTTTGTTTGAATAACTAAAATCCTAAATATCGTAGAAGCATAATTTTGGTGTCTTTACCCACATTTTTATGACGCCATAGGTCTCATTCTGAGTGTGGACCTTGTAGCAACAGGACTTTAGCCGAACATTTACGGTAATCCCAGATAACATGCTGACGTTGGGCCAACGTTGGGCCAACGTTGGGCCAACGTTGGGCCAACGTTGGGCCAACGTACGGCTGTCTGCAGCTCATGCTAACGTTGGGCCAACGTTGGCTGTCAACGTTGATCCAACGTTTTTTTGCTCAGCGTGCCAACGTTGTCCCAACGTCTTTTTGCTCAGCGTGCCAACGTTGGCCCAACGGTGGGCCGACGTTGGCCCAACGTTGGCCCAACGGCAGTCAGCCAACGTTGGCCCAACGGCAGTCAGCCAACGTTGGCCCAACGTCATATTGCCAACGTTGGCCCAACGTCAGACAGCCAACGTTGATCCAACGTCTTTTTGCTCAGCATGCCAACGTTGGGCCCAACGTTGGCAGCCAACATTGGCCCAACGGTGGCCCAACGTTGGCCCAACGGCAGTCAGCCAACGTTGGCCTAACGTCATATTACCAACGTTGGTCCAACGTCAGACAGCTAACCTTGATTCAACGTCTTTTTGCTCAGCGTGCCAACGTTGGTCCAACGTCATATTGACAACGTTGGCCCAAGGGCTTTTTGCTCAGCGTGCCAACGTTGGCCCAACGTCATATTGACAACGCTGGCCCAACGCCAGACAGCCAACGTTGGCCCAACGGCTTTTTGCTCAGCGTGCCGACGTTGGTCGAACGGCTTTTCGCTGAGCATGCCTGATCCCTCTGGTTCTCTCTCGCTGATCACACAACAGCAACAATAACACGGGCACACCTCTCTCTTCTCTCTCTCTCTCTCTCTCTCTCTCTCTCTCTTTCACCACACAACACGACGCGCGGCGGCGCGCACACACACACACAACACATACACGCCACATTTCTCTCTCTCTCTCATCACACACGCTTACACACGACACACGCTCTCTCTCTTTCTCTCTCTCTCTCGTCTCTCTCACACACACACACAACGCCGCGGCACACAAACTATCTGGTTCTCTGGTTCTCTCTCAAAACACAAAAACACGCGACACCCTCTCTCTCTACCACACCACTAGCGCGCGCGCTGCACCATCACTCTCAGACGCATACACACTCCCTCGTCCAGGTTCTGCTCCCTTCTCACATCACACCACGACACGCGCTGCCGCGGGGCCGCACACCTCGTCCTCTCTTGACACATACACACTCCCTCTTGGTTCTCTCTCTTTTTTCCCGCCGTCTCTCTCTGACACATACACGACTGCCCTCTCTGGCCTCTCTCTCGCCCCTCTCTCTCTCTCTTCTGTCACACACCCATCACAAAACACGCACAGCTCTCTCTGCTCTTTCTCTTCTCTCTCTCTCTCTGCTCTCTCTCTCTCTCACACACACACACACACACACAACACACACTACAACCACACACGCACACCTCTTCTCTAACAGCAGTGACACACCTCCCTCTCTGTCTCTCTCTCTCGCCGCCCTCTCCGGGCTTGTCACACACACACAAACAAACACGCAACCTCTCTCTCTCTTCTCTCTCTTTCTCTCTCTTCTTCTCTCTCTCTCTCTCTTCTCACACACAGCACACACACAAACACCACACACACACACACACACACACACACACCTCTCTACTTTCTCTCTCTCTCTCTCTCTCTCTCTCTCTCTCTCTCTTCTCTCTTGACATCATACACACTCGCCTCTCTGGTTTCTTCTTTTTCTTCCCTCTATCCCACACACAACACAAAACACGCACCTAACCTCTCTCTCTCCTCTTTCTCCTTTCCACACACACACACACACACAGCACACACCACACACACACACACACACACACACACACACACACACCACACACACACACACACAACACACCATTCACACACGCAACGCACACCCTCTGCTCTCTCTCTTCTCTCTCTCTTTCGCTCCCTCACACACACACACACACACACACCAACACACACACACACCACACACAACCACGCACAACCTCTCCTCTCTACTCTCTCTGACACATCACACCTCCTCTCTGGTTCTCTCTCTCTCTCTCTCTCTCTCTCTGTCTCTCGTTCCCACGACATACACAAAACACGCACACCTCCCTCTCACACACACACACGCACACACCACAAACACACACACACACACACAACACACACACACACACACACACACATACACAGCACACACACACACAATCACACACACACACACAACATACATACATACACACACACGCGCGCGCGCACAGCTCTCTCTCTTCTCACTCTCTCTCTCTGACACATACACACTCACTCTCAGGTTCGCACACCTCACACCCACACACACCAGCACACACACACACAACACCACACACACACACAACAACACACACACACACACGCACACCTCTCTCTCTGACAACTACACACACACATCACACACACGACACACACCACACACACATTACACACACACACACACACGAAACACACACACACACACACACACCACACACACACACACACAACGCACACTCTCTCTCTTTCTTCGTCTCTCTCTCTCTCTCTCGTTGACACATACAGCACTCCCTGCTCTGGTTCTCTCTCTCCCTCTCTCTCTCTTCTCTCTCCTGTCACACACAACACAAACACGCACACTCTCTCTCTCTTCTCTCTCTCTCTATCCCACACACAACACAACACGCACACCTCCCTCTCTCTCTCACACACAACACACACACGACACACACACACACCTCACAAACACACACACACACACACACTCATACACACACCTCCCTCTCACCACACACACACACAACACACACACACACACACACACACATACACACACACACAGCACACACACACAAAACACATACATACACACACACAGCGCGCGCGCGCACACTGCTTCTCTCTCTCTTCACTCTCCTCTCTCTTCTGACACCATTACACACCTCCCTCCTCAGGTTCTCACACACATCCACACACACACACGACAACACACACACCACACACACACACCACACACACACAACACACACGCCCACCTCTCTCTGACACTACACACACACACACAGCCACCATCAACACACACATCATCACACACATACACACCACACAAACACAAACACCACACACCAAACACACCACACACTACACACACACACCACACGCCACACCTCTCAGTCTCTTTCTCTCTGCTCTCTCCTCTCTCTTCTCGTTGCACATACACTACTCCCTCTCTGGTTCTTCTCTCCCTTCTCTCTCTCCTTCTCCTCTTCTCCCTGTCACACACACAACAAACCAACGCCACACCTCTATCTCTCTGCTTCTGCTTAGCTTCTACCTATCCCACCACACAAAAAACACGCCAACCTCCCTCTCTCTCTCTCCACACACACACCACCAGCACACACACACGACCACACACCACACACACCAACTGGGCGTGCGCGGCGGCTGCGCGGGCGGCACACCTCTGCTCTCTCGTCTCTCTCTTCTCTCTCTCTCTCTCTCTCTCTCTCTTCTCTCTCTTCTCTCTCGTCGCTCTCGCCTCACACACACGACACACGACAACACATCACACAGCACCCACACAGCGGCCACAGCACGCACACAGCACCACACACACGACAGGCAACGCCACCTCTCTCTCTCTCTCTGACACATAGCACACTCCTCTCTGGTTCTCTCTCTCTCTCTGCTGTCCCACACATAACACAAACACGCACACCTCCCTCACAGCACACACACACACACCACACAACACAACACACACACACAACACACACACACACACACACATCACAACACACAACACACACACACACAACACAAAACACACATCACATACACAACACACACACACACACACACACACACACACACACACACACACACACACACACGCGCGCGCGGCACCACCTCTCTCTCTCTCTCTCTCTCTCTCTCTCTCTCTCTCTCTCTCTTTCTTCTCTCTCTCTCTCTCTCTCTCTCTATTGTCTCTTCTGACAATACACACTCCTCTCAGGATCTCACACTCACTACCACACACACACACACACACCACCACCACACACACACACAACACAAACACAACCTCTCTCTGACACTACACACTCCTGCGCTATAGCTTCTCTCTACTCTCTCTCTCTCTCTCCCTCTCTCGTCTCTTCTCTCTCTCTATCTGTCACACATACAACACAAAACACGCACACCTCTCTCGTCTCACACACCACACATGCAACCTCTCTTCTCCTTCTTCTCTCTCTTCTCTCTCTTGACACATAACACGCTCCCTTCTCTGGTTCTCTCTCCTCTCCTCTCTCTCTCTACTTCTTCGTCTCTTTCTCTTTCTCTCTTCTGTCACATCACACAAACTACACGACACACTCCCTCCTATCCTCTCGTCTCCTTCACACACACACACACACACACAAACCACCACACACACACACACACACACACACACACACACACACACACACACACACACACACACACATACACACACAACACACACCACAAAACACACACACACACACACACACACACCCACACACACAAACACGCACACCTCCCTCTCTGGTTCTCTTTCTCTCTCTTTTCGAAAAGCGGGCAAATCGCAACTAATGAATATTCTGTAGAAAGATGCATCCTAGCCAGATTTGCCTATCATTGACATCGTTAAAACATGTACCATTATTGATGGTATGGCAGTGGTACAATCCATTAGGAAACCGACAACAGCAGTTACGTTTGCTGACTTAGCAGATGTGTTTGTGAACTGTGTGAAGTCACACGGTAGCAATTCTGACAGGATAGATATTATATTTGATTGATACGAGGAGAATTCTATTAAAAAAAGGTACACGAGAAAGACGACGATCAAAGACAAAACAAATTAGGCGGTTGATTACAGATAAAGACACAAAACTCCCTCAGAACTGGAAGACATTTATCACTCTCGCTGAAAACAAAGCCGATCTTGCTCGTTTCTTGTCAGTGGAATTGATCATCTCTAGTGAACTTGGCGGCAAAGAGATCATTGTGTGTGGAGGGTTTACGGAAATGACGAAAACGATATGTACCTCGGAACGTGATGTGTCAACACTTTCAGCAAACCACGAGAAGGCTGACACGCGAATTGTTCTTCATGCGTGCGATGCTGCAGACCACGGATATGAGCGAACGATTGTAGTTTGCAGGGATACCGATGTGTTAGTGATGCTAGCAGTGTTTTCGGCAAAGTTGTCGCAGGAGGTTTGGATGAAGGCAGGAACATCAATAGCTTTTCGGATGATAAGAGTCCATGACATTCCAATAAACAACAACACTCGAAAGGAATTGTTAGCTTTTCATGCGCTAACGGGAAGTGACACGACGAGTCAGTTTGCAGGAATTTCTAAAAACGCTGCATGGAAATTATTCGTTGAAGATCCAGAGCGCATTCATGGGTTGGAACAGAATGTACCACTATCACCTAGATTAATTGCTATCATCAGTGGAAGCATTTATATGTAAACTGTATGATCCAACGACAACATCGGTAGTCATACAGGAGATTCGCTTGTTGAAGTTCTTCCAATGCAAGACGAATATTGCCACCAACGAAAGACGCACTGATACTACATTGTCATCGAGCCCACTATCAGAGCCTCATTTGGAACCAGTGTGTAGATAGTATTCAGAGCATTCCATCGGCATTTGACTGCGGTTGGTATATGTAGGATGGCATTCTGAAACCACGGCTCATGACACTGAATCCACTTCGTGCCAATACAATTGCAATAAAGACATGTGGCTGTAGTAAGGACGGACCTTGTTGCCGTACACGTAGCTGTACATGTACCAAAAACAATATGTGCTGCACCGGTGCGTGCAAATGCAACATGGTCTGTATGAACCTATACAACAATGTTATTGGGTGTGACTGTTTTAGAACTACATATTCGGACAATTCTGGTATGCTTATATATGTTTTATGTTGGCTTAGACTGTTATATATAGAGTAATAATAGTAATGGAGTAACATACCACTATGTTGAAATCCTAGATGGCCGCCATCCTATGCTTTTTGTCATAATTCTGTTCTCCATTATCGAAAATGTGGGTTTAGACACCAAAACTATGTCTCTACGACGTCTTGGAGTCAGTTATTCAAAATAAACAAATTTCACTGGCGGCGATCTTGAAATCCAAGATGGCCGCCATCCTATGCTTTTCTAAGTGTGATAATTGGGTTCTCCATTATCGAAAATGTGGGTATAGCCACCAACATGTCTCTACGACGTCTGGGAGTCCAGATATTTCATAAAATCCATTTTCGCTGGCGGTCATTTTGGATTTCAAGATGGCCGCCACAATAAGCAAAAGTCAGCCTGGAAACATACCCAGTGAAACTCCCCAAGTATCCTAGAAATGATATTTACCCGTTTCCAGCCTCTACCCCAAAAAGTTTAGGGTCATCCTTATTTCAACTCTTTTTGAAATCTGCCCCCTGACTATTATAGCCAAAACCAAAATACCCGTTCACCTGTGAGGGGGGGCTGTACGAAGTTTCACAATTCTAACCAAAAGTACACAATGTGCCCATTTTTATGTATCCGCTAGACTATAGCGTCATCTGTCGGGACAGATTTAGTGGCATCTACTGAGTATGCACCATAGAAATAGAAATAGAAGTCTATTTCTAGAAGCACCATAGAAGACTTTCTATTTATAGTGCTATGGTATGCACTTCCAGATTGTCTTCAAAATCATGTCACTAAGACCCCACAGAGGCTAACGCATCCGTTACTGTGGCATCCGGTAGGGAGGAGAAATGGAAGCTGTCCATACCTAGTATTGGGGGGGGGAATATACGTCTTATAGATGTAAATTAAGTAAGTGTAAATGACACTGCAGCCATCCGTTAAATCCTAGTGTCACGCCCACTGTCCCCTCGTTTAGTATTAAAAATGAAAGATTCCAATAAAAATAATAATAATAGTATTCAATAAATCAATAATCATCAATAATATTAATGAGATTCCTTCATTAATTGAAGGGATCCGTTAGTTTTGGGGCGTGGGAGGATTGGACCATTATATTTATCTGTAAACTGCGAAATACCTGGTAAATCATTTGTGATTCAGGAATAGTAGTCAACCGGGAAGCCGGAAAGCCAAAATTGTGATTTTAATTAACCGAAAACTGGAAACTGAAACTGAGAAATGGCATATTTTTATTCGGTGGAAACTGAGAATGGACCAGCCTTGTTCCCATCCTTCTTTATAAGGCGCGTAATTTTTTTAAACTAAAGTTGCTTCCTAAAGCGTGCGATCGATTCCAGGGTAAGCTATGTCTGTGCACAATCTGCAATCTGCTAAAAGAAATAATGCTTTGTTGAAAATTCTTCTTTAGAAAAACTGGATATCCCTCAAATAATAATGACCAAGAGCCCAATTTACTCACACCCGGATTCCTCGTAATGTCGAGTGAAATTATTACGCATTTGTTTGCCGTTGGATGGCGCTAGTGTCACGCATTAGTAGTAGTGTATTATGGAAATCACATATATACAGGAGTATATAATAAGCCATGATGCCAAACAAATCAAATAGATACATATATAGTTCTGTTGAAACTATATGCACTTGTAGAGGACTCATAACCACGAGAAGCTTGGTATATAAAAACTGTCGATTCCAATGCTTCGCTTTATTCATTACAAGGCGCACAGTCTTCGGATCTTTGACTACAAATTTGTGTCATAGATTATAAAATACCTAGGACCTCGCTGCGCGCAATTAATAGTAACTTATTAGAGGTCAAGTATAGAGGATAGCACTGAGAGTTTATTCTCAGCGTAGTTAAATAACACCTATAAGCTAGGACAACATAGTGTGACACATTACGTTAACAAAGCAATATTTAATATATTTGGCAGATTTGATAAAATCTCCGGAACGTTTTATACCGACTTAAAAACAGCATCGCTGCCGGTGAACCACATAAACCACCAGCTTTATTGATGTAGATATCTGCTTATCTGTCGATTTGTCTGTTTATCTATCTAATAATCTATTTCTTTAACTGTTTACCTATCTAGCTATCTAGCTATAGGTATATCTATATATCTATCAGGGGGAAATCTAACAGCCATGCTCATTCAGGCTCTGGCAGTGTTACATGCTAACTTGCCAAGACAGGTGCGTTGAAACTTGGCATTTTACCATTGTAGCGTTCACTAGTTAGACGAATAACGAAATTACACAGATGACCTATAGATCCTGTTTGCTTCCAAATTGAAAAAAAACGTTAACGCATCAATCCACCAGGTTCGCTAGCGTCGAACTCGAGCTTCAGCATTGCACAGTCCATAGGTTTTTTTGTTCGATGACGAAGAAATTGTTCGTAATATTACCAGGAGTGTATAATATAGATGCACTCCTGATCCTATATTGTACCTTCTGGTTCTATATCCTGGCATATATCCTGGTTCTATATCCTGGCATATATCCTGGTTCTTTATCCTGGCATATATCCTGGTTCTATATCCTGGCATATATCCTGGTTCTATATCTTGGTATATTATGCTTCCTGTTTCTATATTATACACTCCTGATATTATTAGTATCTGGTGCGCTACGCGTGCCGGAGCAGTTTCAGCTTTGTGGCAGCACAGGACGGACAGAGCAGGCGCTTGTGGTCCATGTGGAATCTATCTTTGAGCAGCGAGTCTTTACAGTTATCACACTTGAAGCAGTGGCGGTGCCAGGCTCTCTCCTCGAACGCTATGTAGTTCTTCGAGTTGGGACCTGCGGTTTAAAGGATTTATTACTGGAAGCTTTCTTACCGTTGGACCATTGTTCATAATACATGACAGACTAGGATAATAAGATACATGTGTAATAGGATAGTAGGATAAGAATATTAGTATTATAAGAATATATACGGATAATAGGGTAATAGGATAAGAATATTAGGGTTAGGGGTCGCAAGAATGGTAACCTATCGAATTGACATTAATGCATGCATGTCTTACTGTTTGTGTAGCATATGGAAATTGACGCAGTTATGGGATGAATTTATTTAGGCATCTACAATAAAGTCTTTACCTGGTAAATGCATTTGTCTCTATAACGACGGCAACAGTTTTGCTTACCTATTAGCGGTTTCTTGCAGCGATAGCAGCGCCTGACGAAGTTAGCGAGGTAGCATTCAGTGCAGTATGCTTTTCCCTCGTGAGGTGTGAATAGCTTGCCGGCGAGAACCAGAAAGCACTTTTGGCAGACGAAGCAGTGCTCGTGGTATTTTTGTCCGGCGAAGGAAATCCCATCGAGTAAAATGGCCTGAAGGACGAATAGAACGTTCAACTGTATGTGGAGTTACGGCGTATTGGGCCCTCCCTCTCCCTCTCTGTGTCTCCATCTCTCTGTCGCCGTCTCTCTCTCTCTCTCTCTCTCTCTCTCTCTCTCTCTCTCTCTCTCTCTCTCTCTCTGTCTCTCTCTCTCGCTCGCTCGCTCTTTCTTTCTGTCCTCCCTCCCTTCCTCTCTCTCTCT
>NW_014578087.1:44989-59989 GCF_000485595.1 Priapulus caudatus | reverse complement strand
ACAATCGAAAGATTAAACAAATGCCCTAACCCTGCGCGATGCACACCGCTGGTCGAAAATAAAATAAATATAAAACAATATAACGACATAACACAATTGAACGATTCGACACCGCAGGCCGCTGTAACATTACTTACTCTTTAACGTGAGCGAAATGCACCGCTGTGGCAATTATAGTTTTGTTTCAAACGCCGAGACTTTTGACATGTCTTCAACTGCGCCCCACTGCCAGCTCATCGATAATTTAGCGGTGCCAATGTTTTTTCGTCGTACAGATAAAGGTAGAAGCCGTTCTTTTTCATCGAAATGCACCTACAGTAAGCGTATAGGGAATTTGCAAAGCCTTTGATTTCTCGTGGGGGCATCGACCTCGCTACTTGAATGTGGGGTAATCCCGTCTTCGCTTGTAAAATTGATTTGATCATGAGTACGGCTGCACGCATAATACATACTACAATCTTATCAATACGATTACGTTGTTATTGGTGGAGCCATTGTATAGTTAGCCTTCGTGATATCTCGTGCTAGTTTGCTGCTGTGTTACGAATGCTGGATAGATTCTACGTAGAATTTGTACCATCTTAGTTACATGAAAGGAACCAAAGGTTCTCGCGCATACCGTATAATTATGTTCGCGAATCACGGTCCATCGTAACCAATTATGTCACGTGCGGGTGTCATGTTTTTTTAAATCCGTCTTAAGGTCATTTGGCCGCAGATTTCTAAGTTCACTTCTTTAAAGCACTTATTTAACATTTATTACTTGAAAACTCGCATTATTACGCGGAAGCAGAATGTGGTTTACAGAGTATAGTAGCCTTGAGCGCTGAATTACCAGAGAAGGAGAAACAATATAAATGAAGAGGCAGACGAAAGAGGTGAGGACGAAGAAGAAGAAGAAGAAGAAGAAGAAGAAGAAGAAGATGAAGAAGAAGAAGAAGCAGACAAGGAAGAAAAAGACACGCCGAGTAAGATATCACAGTGGAAACACGTAACACATGATGACGTAACACATGATGACGTAACACAGGATGACGTGACACGTAAGAAATTTGATGTGTCAGCTGTTCAATAATTTACCAATATTCAACGTGGACGAACATAAACCGCTAATGCAGTACCTTATAACAATTTTACAGTTTTAATTGCTAATCCCCTGCGCTCGTAAGAGCAATGTCTGTCTTCCCAATTATACATTATGAAAATGAGAATTTCGGCGTAAGCAGAAACGGCATAATTCCGCTAGATCTAAGAAATCTAATGTACGCGTAACCTGCAATTCAAGTAAGAAATCAGTTCTATGCAGCATAAACACAGGCACACAGACGCAAACACGCACGTACCGACACTCAGACAGACGCAAGCACGCACACACGCATACCCATATACACACATACACACATACACACGCACAGGCGCACACGCGCACGCACGCACACACACACACACACACACACACACACACACACACACACACACACACACACACACACACACACACACATATATATTATATTAAAGACGAGAAAGGGGGAGAGAGATTCAGCCCCCTCACCTTCACAACTTGCGCAACTTCTTCGCAAACGCTGCGTGTACGTACCATTCGACTTCTGCAAAATGACGGCTGGCCTCTCCTCTCTATCCGCAGGGTGACGTAGATCGGTGGGCTTTAGCATCACATCCCACACACACACACACCATGCACCGCACCACCACCGGAGAAGCTGCAGCAGCAGAACACCGGAACCCACCATCGGGTGGTGCCAAGCACCGCGAGAAATCGATTGCAAGGGTTACAGCAGCCTGCCTAGCAGTACCCCTACACCACGTAGCCTCCTCCCTCCCGCACAGAGTGTCAGTTCTGGTTCATCGACATCATGACGAACTGACGTAATCGATGCAGAATGATGTAGATCAGGTGTGGGTGGGAGATCGTTCACATTAGCGCGAAGATAGACGCGTCTAAAGAGAGTAAGAGAGTCTAAAGAGAGAGTAGAGAGGAGAGAGAGATGAGAGTAGAGAGAGAGAGAGAGAGGGAAGAGAGAGATAGAGAGAACAGTTAGAGAGGAGAGAGAGAGAAGAAAGGAGAAGAGGAGAGAGGAGGAGAAAGAGGAGAGATGACGAAGAGGAGAGAGAGAGAGAGAGAGAGACGTTAAGGCGTTTAGATAGCGGTCTAAAAGAGAGAGTTAGGCGTTTAAGATAGCGGTCTAAAGAGAGAGAGAACAGTTAGAGAGCGAGGAGGAGAGAGAGAGAGAGAGAGAGAAAGTCAAGACGTTTAGATAGAGGTCTAAGAGAAGAGAACAGTTAGAGAGAAAGAGATGAGAGAGAGAGAGCGCGAGAGAGAGAGAGAGAGAGAGAACATTAGACAGAAAGAAGAGAGAGACGAGAGAGAGAAGAGAGAGAGAGAGGAGGAGAGAAAGGGCGGAGAGGAAGAAGAAATCAGGAGCGTCTAGAGAGAGGTCTAAAGAATGAAGAGAGAGAGAGGAGAGAGAGAGAGAGAGAGAGAGAGAGAGAACCGTTAGAGAGAGTCTAAAGAGAGTAGACAGTGACAGTGGTAAGTCCACGTTTACGACGAAAAAAAGTTAATATACTCCTAAATTCCTAATGAGGTGACTGATGGGGATGCGAACGATTGCGGTTATTATAACATTACTACCACAGACAAAATATGACGCTACTATAGTATAGTTGTAGTATATTATTGCAACTATATATTGTGATATATTTGTGTTGGTAACAATGTGGTTATCGCACGTTCAATGTAGAACATTTTTCTGTCAAAGACAAGAAGGTTACTTCACTATATCTAAGAGAGATAGAGTGCAAACGAGAGGTTAGGCGCCCTATAGAGAGCTCAAGAGAGAGTGGGGGGGAGAGTGAAAGGAGGAGCGGGATCGAAAGATAGATAGATAAGAGAGAGAGAGAAAAAAAAAGAAGGGGATAGAGGTAGAGGAGGAAGAGCGCGCGAGAGAGCAGAGATAGGGGAAGAGCGAACAAGGGAGAGAGAGAGAGAGCAGAGAGGAAGGAGAGCGAAGGAGAAAGAGAGAGAAAGAGAGAGAGAGAGAGAGAGAGAGGGAGAGAGAGAGAGAGAGAGAGAGAGAGAAAGGAAGAGGTAGAGGGAGAAAGAGCGCGCAAGAGAGCAGACAGGGGAAGAGCGAAGAGAGAGAGAGAGAGGAGGGAGAGCGAAAGAAAGAAAGAGATAGAGAGAGAGAGAGAGAGAGAGACAGAGAGAGAGAGAGAGGAGATGAGAGAGAGGAGGCACAGAGAGAGAGAGAGAGAGAGAGTGAGAGAGAGAGAGAAAGAAGAGAAGGGGGATGAAGAATTGCCATGTGCATGCCCACGCCGGAGGGCATATGCACGCACCTGACCACAGGTCACATTATCGCCTACACGTGTGTATGTGCGCTGCGATGCATAATGCATGCAAACGGTGGTGAAATATGAATGACCGCCTACAATAATTACGATGCTATATAGTGTCTCTACGTGAAATACGGTATGAATGCGCTAATTATTCAAATTTAATATTGGCGAGTTTCGTCCTCTAGTCTGGTGTGTGTGGTGTGTGTGAGTGTGTGTGTGTGTGTTGTGTGTGTGTGTGTATATATATGTGGTGTGTGTGTGTGTGTGTGTGTGTGTGTGTGTGTGTGTGTATTATATGTGTGTGTGTGTGTGTTGTGTGTGGTGTGTGTGTGTGTACTGTGTGTGTGCGCTGTGTGCGTGTCTGGTGTGTATGTGTGTGTGTGTGTGTTGTGTGTGTGTGTGTGTGTGTGTTTGTGTGTGTGGTATGTGTGTTGCGTGTATGTGCGTCGAGTGTGTGTGTGTGTGTGTGTGTGTATGTGTGTGTGTTGTATGTGTGTGTATCACACACGCAGATCGCACGCAGCATCGCGATCATAATCATGATAGGGTTATTAGCTCGCTGATTTTCAGCATGATATCGTTTCCGATTTACTGCGTGAAGCATTATATACCGCGTAAATATCATGAATAATGTAGTAGCTGATGGTTCATTTTAACCACAGAGCCATCGCATACGTAACAAGTTACAACTCCTGACGATTAACTGCAACGATGACATACATTAGCGTATATAGCAGCATATGATATAGTTGTTAATCGATAGCTGGTGTTATCTGGGTGCGTTACCTGGTAGGTGAACAACAAACAAACATCGGACAAAGGAACACAAGACAGTAAACAGACAAGAGACACTACTTCATCTACCTAGAAGCGTTTCTCTTCGATTTAAAATCAACAGTAATTTAGATATAGGGGTATGCAGTACTAGAAATAATATATACGTAGTGCGCAAGAGTCGTTAGTAGCTGCCTATTGTTTCAAGTTAGGCGGGTTATGGATTCGGTTTGCTGGCAACAGAATGGAGAATCGTGTCGTACGTTTTAGTCTGTATCTCCGGATTGCGGGTGTATACGAGGAAACGATTTCGCACGATGCTAGGCGAATGTACTGTGTACGATTTGAGCTCAAGTCTGTTGAGTTACGCTAGTAAATCGTAGGTATTCTAAGGCTAGTAAATGACGAATTTCCCTTGTTTATTGAAGTCACGCTCCTTCCCTATTATCTACTTCTGATATATATATATATATATATATATATATATATATATATATATATATATAACATCAGGAGAACATACATAGCCATGCTGGTGGGTTGCTTAGGGGAGTGGAGAACAAAAAGAGAGAGAGGAAAACTGTCGGAATCGACTGTGATTCATAACAGGGGATAGCCTTTACGACTATTAAGGGGCAAATTATTATTATAATTATTAGCTCACCTGACGTAGTCAGATGCAGCTTGTAGAATCGCATGAGCGTGCGTCCGTCCGTGCGTCCGTCCGTGCGTACGTCCGTCCGTCAACAGTTGGGCACAAATCTTAACCGCTCGACGTACGATCCCGATATTCGGGACGTCGGGGGGATCGTGAAAAGGACTCGGGATGACCAATTTTGGGGTCAATGGTCAAAGGTCAAGATGTGTAAACGGAGGGGAAATATTTCCCCCTTAACTTAAGGTATAGGAGGAAATACGGAATTGCGGCACAAATCTCAACGGCTCGACCTATTCTTTTAATATTCGGTGTATAGTGTGATGGGCAGGAAACCCATCACCAGTGCGAAATTGGAGGTCACAGGTCAAAGGGCCGTGGGGAAAGGTCAGATATCAGACATTTTCTGAGGACATGGCCTAACGGACAGAGTGAAAAACTTTTTTGTTTCAGCGCTGACCTACCATTTTTATGACTTTATTGAAAGGACCATGAAATGTGCTTTCCACTGACATGCGAAGAGTAAGTGTCTCATAACCTTTTGACCCTCAAGAGGAGGGTTAAACATGGATTCCTGAACTGCCTCAATGACGTCACAGTGTTATCATATTCATGGCACATCCATAATCTAGAAACCCAATAAGCCTGGATAGCCAAACGCGTACAGCACAGGCGTCACGGCTCAAAGGTCGTTGATCGAATCCCATCTGATTTCTTATTAGTTATCTGTTTTCTGTATTTTTCTATCTTTATCCATTTAACTATTTTTTTCCAATTAACGCAAATATTTACATGATTTATTTACAACAATTTAATAACAACAAATAATTTTTACTTTTTTTTAAAAAATAGGGTCACAATGCACCATAAAACAGGAGTTTCAGGCACGCGATTTGTATCAACCAATGGGATTTGGGAGGTATTCAGAATGCAGTAGGTTGCTGAAATTATGTGTACGCAACTGCGTATCTGCATATCTGCGCCTAACAAAGGTGTCACTACGCACGACTTAAATGTTACGTTTATATCCGTAGCAACAGACCTCAGATGAGCCCAGACGCTCTGCGGCTCTTGTTGTTATTATTACTTATGTGTTCATTATGCAAGCCCAAGTGTATGTAAACGCGAGAGATCTCTGCCCGATGCATGATCTAACTATAGGGAAGTATACGTCTCGTCTGCGAATGCCATAGAAGCGGCATACCACGCTACAGTAAACAATCACAATGACTATATGTTAATTACCGATTTTTCATTAACGTACGCATATCGTTTCAAAGCGGGCGTGTTTAAATACTGTCGGGTAGTATATAGATTAGCTTTTTGTCTCCCGCACATTGACTTCTTTGTGTACGCATAATTGACTTTTTGAGGCTTCACGATAGCTGACGTGCCAAAACATACAATGGCAATCGAGTTTATGCGCGCATACCTACACAGACACATATTCATACACATACGCCAATGCACACACGCGTACACGCACACGCACTCGCATGCGCACGCACACACACACGCTCGCGCCCAGACAAGCATACGCAAGGATCCAGGCTAGTAGGCAAGTGCATGCATATTTTTCTGCCATGGGAACGCGGTGTAAAGGTACGAATGTATGCACATAAATTATTTCCAGCCATAATTGATTTATGATTATGACACACGCCAGCTCGCTCGCACGCGTGCAGTGCCGGCGTTATTACGAATCCACGGCACTTATACCTCGCGCCATGCAAGCGCCGCTGCCGTTTCCATCTCGCTAACGCAATTCATGTGTTGCGATGGAAACTATTAATTATTCAAGAACATCCGACTGGTGCCTCGGAGAGAACACTGGGTTCAAAGTTTCCACGAGCCAGCGTTAGATTTGGCGCACATCTCCACTGCGGACAGCGCTTCATACTTGAACATCCCCGCGGTCGCGTGCGCATATCCCGCGGAACTGCGCGTCTGATCCGCGCGCAGCGCTCAGGACCAACAGCAAAGCTGTGCCACGCAATCTTGTATCATGTCTCTCTGGATTTTGTGCGTGTGTGTGTGTGTGTGTGTGTGTGTGTGTGTGTGTGTGTGTGTGTGTGTGTGTGTGGTTGGGTGGGGGGGAGGTAGCTAGAGTAATCGGAACCGTTCTTCATGAACGCTGCTAAAAAGATGAAACGTACAAATCTCGACATGCAGCGATTCTGAATAGTTTGCAATTGCCAACTCTATAATCGCGGTGGTATATGATAGATTATAGAGAGATTTGTAATTAGAATAAACCTATCACACGAACAAGATATTTACGTATATTCCCATATATATTGATATGGTACATGCATATATATATATATATATATATATATATATATATATATATATACACACATATATATATAGAGATATATATATATACCAATATACACTTATTACCATGTACATTTACGTAATGTATACATGTACATAAGTAATAAATGTATTCTATTTAAAATACAATTTAAATATATTTAAAAGCAAAATTGCTAGGATGTTGAACAAAATGTTTGAAGTTTTGAACTTTTCAGTAAATCACTGTAAATAAACTACATAAGCCTTGTGAACACTATAAATACAATACGCAGAAATTCACGTGTATATTTCGCTTCAACAGTTTTATTTGTAATTTGTTAAATTTAATAACGTGTCCAATGTATCGAATTAAACCTACCGAGTTTATATACCGTTGAAAGTCCTCTATAAGTTGGCATAACGCGGTTTAAAACGAGTGATCTATGCCGAATAAAACGTAAACTATTGAGAAGATAAGCATCGGCAGCGAATGAGATGTCGATCTTCCACATACCACGCGTGCATGTGGGTACTACACGTACATTAAAAAAATCTACATTTTAGCTACGAATCGGTAAAGGCTCTCGAACACGAAATGACGTCATTAGTACCAACAACAGCCCACACTGCACTAGGTGGACATAACAGTCTTATCTCCTAGTTGTACGACATCGGTCATCGGTTTCGGTTCAGTGCAGATAAAGTGCAATTCTCAAGAGCAAGGTACTACACGTACATTAAAAAACTCTACATTTTAGCTACGAATCGGTAAAGGCTCTCGAACACGAAATGACGTCATTAGTACCAACAACAGCACACACTGCACTAGGTGGACATAACAGTCTTATCTCCTAGTTGTACGACATCGGTCATCGGTTTCGGTTCAGTGCAGATAAAGTGCAATTCTCAAGAGCAAGATCATTTATTCTACGCGACACAAATTTGGCCACGACCGTGCAAGGGTCAGGCCACACGCCTGCGCTCTAAACATCTGATGTTAAAACGCAGAAAAATGGGTCTACTCGTTCAGTCGTAGAATAATAACGAACATTTTCGATGTAATCCACACCGCTAGCACCGCCATATGTACGTACAGACAAACGACCTCAAACTCCACTAACTCCATAGGCGTTTTTATCGAAGTGAAAGCGCTTTACGGTTTTGCAAATCTTCCATTTATCTAGACGGTTTCGTGAAAGCGCTTTGGTCGTTTCTCGTTTTTATCTAGACGGTTTGCGAAAGTGCTTTGCGAAACCGTCGAAACCGCCCGGCGAGCGATTTCAGACGGTTTCAACATTCAATATGGCGGATAGTCAAACGTAAGTTATTAAGTAGTTTTCTTAATAAATGATTATATAAGAATAATAAGTTAATGTGTTATAAAAACGTACAAAGATCAGCTAAATCCTAACCAAATGGTCTGCCATCTTGCGTTGTTTTTATGTAACAAAAGCGCTTTCACCAAACCTCTGATCACGTGATTTAGGAAACCGATTTACCGGTTTCGCTTCGATAAAAACGCCTCATAAGTTCACTGCAGCGCCATCTGTTGAGTAAACAGGGTAAAATAGCCAACAACGTTCTATAAACCCTTTCTGATTGTGCTGTCGAATGATAAACGGGATAACATTATAGATCCTTAAGGTAATAATGCATGAACATGCTTAAAAAGACTAATATGATATTTAACTATTGCCGTCGAATGCAAGTTCCACACCTCTACTCTCTAGCTTAAATGCCCATGCACGAGTTTCCGTAACAAACGGATGCCAATGTATTAAACTATATTTATAGCAGTACTATACAAAGCATTGGAATTACAATGAACGGAAAATTTACCCCCAACTGACCAGCCTTACTGACAGCCGAACACACTCAATAGGCTGCCTACGTCAGAGCCCTCTATTAATAGTTAAGGTCAGTAAGGTTCAGTGAAGGTCAGTTTTGCTATTTGCATTAGGAAAAATCATACGGTCGATCAGGTGATGCGCATATACTATCTTTTGGTCTTACATTTAGCAATATTTGCACACGATGCAACAGCTTTCCGAGGGATGAATTCTAACCATCTAGGGCATCAAGTTAGTATGGCATCAAGACCTCATTATATCTAATACTAACTCCACCTACGCCGCCCTTTGTTCCACCACATGACTATGAGGGGCTGTATAGGTAGACGCAGTAAGGTAACCCAGCTGAATAGGCCACAACAGTACAGCAGTTACCTTGTTAGGTCTCTGAAGAGAGCTAGGGATGACAATCGCGTAACAATATCAGAATGGTATATAATATCCTAATTCAATATCAAAGGTAAAAAACCTCATCCTTACCAACCAAAGTGGGCCATCTGAAATATTTCCCTGGTTCGTGCATAAATTCGTTATGGCAGAAAGACTCGCAACAAGAGCATATTTTTGTGCGCATGTCAATAATATCACTTTCAAATCCTTCATGCCACGCATCGACTATTCGGACTAAAAGGGAGAAAACCGCTTTACATTTCTAATTGCATGTATTGATCAACACGTCTCTTGACGTGTATCAAGACTTAGCACAAACATATATACAGCACAAAACGCTGAATCTGGAAATAATGGCCTATTTTTGCACACGCGAAATGCAATGTTCACCGTTTGCTTTTTAAATGCAAGCAAATTAAGCAAATATACGTGTGATTGTTTCCACAGCCGAGCTGCAACGGAAACAAAATTAACTGTAAAACAAGATACATTTACAAAAAAATGCTGCATTTATGCCATACAAAACATTATTTAAAAGACCTGCTCATAAGGGTAACAACTTATGGAGTACATGTAACATATACTTAGGATAGTGTAAAAAGGGCAGAGGGCAGACTGGCAAGCTTTAGCATAAACCTAATAGCACAAGGCCTAAGATAAAATATTGCTTGTTTCCCCTTTACCGACCGACTCGCCAAAACGCCGCTACTCGACACATTTTATTGGCCGATTAAAACAAAAGAAAAATTATTTCGTTTCGCCAAGAAAAAAACTAATTCGTGCCGCAAAAACATATACACAAAACAGAATATACAATATACATACACACATCTTGTCAAAACAAAATAACAAAGATTTTTCACCTACCTACCTACTCGGTACCCTGAGAGGCGAGTAGGTAAAGGGAAAACAAACAATTTTTTAAGGGTGGCCCAATATTACCTATAACATGCAATACATTTAGTAAAAAATACATTCAACATGAGTATAACTGTCTTCTGTATACCACCTAGTAGCTGATCGTTGTAGGCCTGTGATTTAATAGGTAGAGATCACAATTTGGTAGATTGCTTGAGTCCAGTTTGTCAACACGCACTCGGTCAATTTTCCAAAGGACAGCGCTGCAAACTACAAAGTATCTATAACATCGCAGCGAATTTACTTTCGGTCAAGGGTAGCACAGGAATATTAGAATGAACAGGGTATATGCGAGATAGAAACTCTTTTGTTAGATATATTATCAACTCCATTACTACATTAGGCAATTCTCATTTATAAGATAGAAGTGTAGAATCATGCGCAGGAACTAAACAATCACAGTGGAATAGCGTTGAACTACTGATAAAAATTGGGAAACAGAAATTACACCAGTAAAGAGGGCTACGCTATGGTACCGTTATAAACACGGTAGTATCATGTCGTTAGGCAAGCTGTCGTGTTGCTAACCGAGGACGAAGGATGATCTCAAAAACTTGGCTCAATTCGTTTTACGACTTTGCCTGCAAAGTCGTCATCAGATCTCCATTAACCGTAGCCACTTCGAACACAGTGACTCGCGTCGAATGACATCGTGTCATGTGTCGTCATGCGTGAGTTACGTTCGATATGTAACCACTGTGGCGTCCTCGGACAAAATATACCATAACAGAACACAAGAACATCTCGTCAATGCCGCCACCCATACTAAGGTTCAGTGGAACACGTATCTATGTACATAATAAATGGATAGTGCATTATGTTATCACCACAATACTAACAGATGAGGTCACGAAACCATATCTGTCGATCAAGAATCGGTTTTAAGCACCTTAATACAGCAATGTGACGTGGAACAATGTCTTAACCTCCTCACTGTCAATCCCAATTAGGAATTCAACACTTGGGCTAACCAATATTATATGATGGCCAAATGACATCCATCACACAATACGTGCAATGCACTATCCAGTTATTACACATAGATATGTGCGTGCTACTGATGTGTGAAGTGTCGAGTGTGGGGGGCAGCACTAGATCTCGACATACCACACCTCGCTGCGCTACCAGCGCGCTCTGGCGGTCGCACAAGATTTCTGCGCGACCGCACCCAGCAGACGACGCACCCTGGCGGTCGCACAAGATTTCCGCGCGACCGCACCCAGCAGGCGACGCACCCTGGCGGTCGCACAAGATCTCCGCGCGCGACCGCACCCAGCAGATGGCGCACCCTGGCGGGGCTGAGCTTAAATCTCCGTGTACCACATCTCGCGCTCGATGTTGAGTATAGCGAAGACGCGCGTCGCCGTGAAGACGACGTTGAACGCGATCGCGCCGTAGACGAGGAAGCCGTACGGCACCTCGACGATGAGCCGCTGCTTCGAGCGCGGGTCGCGCCGGTCGAGGTTCCACACGCGGCACAGCAGCGGGTACGTGCACGCCTTCATCGCCGCCTGCGTCGCGCACGCGATCGCGATGCCGATGCACATGCGCAGCGCCATAAGGCCGACGTCGTGGAACGTCGGCCAGATGATGCGGAATGGCGCCGGCAGGCTCGGACCCGTCATGTAGCCGAGCTGGAAGTTGAGCCACGAGCCGACGTAGATTCCCGCGCAGATGCCGAGGATGTTCGTCGTGTCGCCGCGACTCGTGCTCCACTTGTCCAGCTCCGGGTAGTTCACCGCGAGCGCGACAGCGACGCCGACCGTGAACAGCGGCGCGATCCGACTCTGCAGCTGGAACTCGTCGAAAGCGTCGACCCAGCGGAGCAGCGCGATCATGAGCGCGGCGGCGAGAAGCAGACCCGCGATCACGTCAAGCGCAGAGTGCATGCCCATGTAGAGGCGGCTGAGCGCGACGAGAGCGCACCACGCCGTCGCGAAGACGACCGCGTAGATGAGCGCGTACTCGTAGCGGTCGTGCGTGAATACGACGACGGCGAACGGTACCGTGAAGCCGACCATCGCGTGCGTCGACGGCATGCCGTACTCGAGCGCGTAGCGGCGTTCGAGCTGAGCGACGGGCGGCGCGGCGGGCCGCGGCCAGCGGACTACGTCCTTGATCGCCTGCCCGATGAACATGCTGAGCGCCCAGACGAGAACGATGCGGCGGCCGACGTAGCCGTCGATGTTCCAGAACCACGCCGGAAAGAACGTGATGTAGAAGACGCCGTTGCCGAGCGACGCGCCAAACGAGAACAGGTAGTAGAAGAACCAGTTGGTGATGATGAACTCTTTGTCGAGGAGAGCGTCGTCCGACGACCTCGCGTCGTCCGACTCGCTGCTCGTTCCGTTCGGCGTGACCTTGGTTTCGTTTGGCTTCGTCTCCGCGTCGGCAGCTACCCCAGGACGGCTCCTCACCGATTGCTCGTCATCGGTGGCGTCGTCGCGTCTTTCTATCAAGTTGGCAAAGTGGGCTTGCGCCGCGTCGCGTTTCGCTTCGGTCTGACTTTCGATCTTCTGCGCTCGGTTGGCGATCGTCTGCCCCGATAGCGAATGCGTCGAGATGATGCCGCAGAATCGTTGAAATCTCGCAACGAGCTTAGGGTCTTGTAATTTCCATATCGTCGGACCTAGGACTCTGCGCTGTTCTGTCTCTACGTCCTCTGGACTTCTCTTGATTTTTGTATCCATTGTTGTATGCTTTTGTAGTATGGTTGGTACGTGTATTCGCGCACTGTCCAGCAGTGTGCGAGAACTCGATTCGGAATCGAAACGTTGGCGAGAGCACCCGGACGATACTTCCTCGCACAATGAAAATTCGCTAAACTGCCAAATTTTGCACCGTAACGATGCACTTCCCTTTTGTTGCACCTCAGAAGAATGAAGTGCACGGGCGCTACGGTTATGTTAACGTGCCGAACAAAGTCCAGAAATACGTAGGACAATTCTGAAATAGTGATAGTGACATTAAACTAAAAGAATGCCTTATATTATTAGTCTGTGTGGTCTAGTAGCGTCAATGTCGTCACTAGTCTGTAGCTGGGCGCACCACGCACGTTCTAATGTTGCAGCGAACATTGTGAGGTGAGCATCTATTTGGCATGGATAAATTAGGTCGCTGATTCGCTAGTTATATTTTTCGACCGATAGCGAGGTTTGGTTCAAATAAAGTTCAAATATAAATGACCCTGCCCTGATTTTAAAATGATTTTAAAACAGGTATAATAACAAAGGTGGGTTGGGCTATGCCGCGGTCAAGGAAAAGTAAGTAGCTCGCCTTGGTACCCTTGGAACGATCTATAAAATAGATCTCGCACGTGTGATGACTGATATATTACATTCCTAGATCTTTATTATATATCTATGAATATGATTACCACTACGCCACTACGCCACTATACCACTACGCCACTAGTTTTAAAAATAGCATTAGCAATTATTTTATCCTAAGAGTAAGAAGCATTACTTGCTCGAAATTACACAAAATTACTTGCTCGAAATTTAGCCCTTCCCACCGCCACCGTCAGGAACTGTATATATTTATTTAGTTATGAATTTATATATTTGTAAAATTTTTGTCATTATATTTATTTATTGATTGATTTATGTAATGACGACAGATATATTGGTAAAAATAATGGCATGGGCTTGCAAGTAAGTACTCTGGTAAGTACTGGTACTACTATGCGAGAACGGCATATATATACTAAAACGTAACCACATAAATGCTGAAAACTGTATACTATTATATTGTGATCACTATACTAACAATAACGAGCCCTACAAAAATTAGGGACGTACAATAGATGCAATAACGACAGAAGGAAAATGTACACTACAAATTAAAAGTCACTGCACAAATACATTGACATGTGGGTAGCAAAACAGCCTATTTAATTCCTCCTACCCCATTATGAACTTTATAGTGCAAATGTGCCAGATAACCGGCCTCTACTAACGCCTCTGACTAAAATTGTATTAATAGACTGCATGTGATGCCTTAATTAATGCCATATACCACTGTAGTTTTGCATATTTAACGTTCAATCTTAACGTATATGCCTCTTGCATCAACGTAAACAATTATATACGCTCATAAATGCTTTTAGGTCTTCTTTAATATACGTTTTTCTTCAGTTCACGTTTGCCGCTTTCTCACTATTGCCTGCCGTCCCTTCTAATATAGACTTATGCATGCCGCTAATCTCACGTGACACGTTAGTTTAGAATAATATTATATAATTTTATGGTTCTGTGTGATACTAGTGATTATATCAGGAGTCTATCAATATATTGATAGACTCCTGATTATATACTAGACATGTATATACATGAATGGTTCTGATTTACTATACTGTCAGTTCATTAGAATGTTAGTTGTGTGACTGTATCTTCCCTTATCTTTTAATTCTTATCTTGTTTTATATTTTTACTAGTAGGTATACGCGCACTTTCACTCTCTGTCTCCCCCTCTCTCGCTCGCTGGTGTTCCACGTACACACAGATACACGCACTACACGCAGGTACACGCACGTGCACGTGCGTGTACCCGCGTGTACGTGCGTGTATCTCCGTGTAGCCGCGTGTACGTGCGTGTATCTCCGTGTACCCGCGTGTACGTGCGTGTACCCGCGTGTACGTGCGTGTACGTGCGTGTATCTCCGTGTACCCGCGTGTACGTGCGTGTACCCGCGTGTACGTGCGTGTACCCGCGTGTACGTGCGTGTACCCCCTCTGTGGGTGCCTGCCT
>NW_014578087.1:37649-43311 GCF_000485595.1 Priapulus caudatus | reverse complement strand
AGCCACGCGTGGCCGATGGCGCAGCACAAAACACAGCGTGTGCGGCAGGCTTAAAGGTAGGGGCACACGAGCGATTTTTATCGCCCGATCGCCGCGAATTTGAAAATCGCTCGAAAAATTCGCCCGTGTGCCCGTTCACGTCGAAGCCGATTTTAATCGCCCGCACGAGTCGCCCGTATCCAAAATGTTAGATATTTTCGGGCGATTATTTACGCCGGCGGTTATTTACGCTGGCAAATTCGCTCGTGTGCCCGTGTCCGGCGTATTTTGTCGCCCGATCGATTTTTCTAAACCAATCGGACGTGTTGTTGATATCATGTGATGTTAAAATCGGGCGATTAAATTCGCTACGTGTGCCCCTTCGTGATCGGGCGATTAAATTCGCTGGCGATTTTAATCGCCGCGATCGGGCGATAAAATACGCTCGTGTGCCCCTAGCATAAGGTCCACAATTGACAGGTTCAGTCGTAGATGCATAAGTGTGATAATCATTTTTTGGAACTTGCTCAAAGACGAATTTTTTGCTTCACTTATTTCAGACGACACCAGATTGAAAAGCGCCATTAGTGTCACAAAACTTTTTAAACCAGTGTAGTACCGTACTTTACCATCATCGTTGGCGAAGTCAACTGGCGTTGACGCATTCATTTTATGGACGGCACCTGTCAGACTCTCCTTTTCTTCATTGAGTTTGATGTTATCATTTTGTAGCCTGACGTTTTCTGTGTTTGCTTGCTGTAGTTTACCAGACAGTCTAGATATTTCCAGTTGGGCCAGTTCCAAGTCGGTGGGCTCGGTGTCGGCATCGATATCAACTTCAGCATCACATCCGCTTATGTCAAAAAATGTTCCCAACTCGACAAGGCTCATTGCAGCATCCCTTTTTTTAATGTTCTCTTTTCTGTTTTTCAGCCGGTCGTGTCTCACTATCGGGGTGTCCAAATCTTTCGTGGGATATCCCATGTTCACCGTAGGAACCCAATCCGGATCTGTATCTTTGTACAAGTCAGACGGCTTACCTAAAACAAAGTCAAATATATATTACAAATAGTACTGACACTCAATATGTGGGAACAAAAAAAACATTACAAATACAAGTATGTATAATTTACATTCGAAAATGTGTATTTTTTTATTTATTTATTCATTCAATTAGTGTATGTGTCACTGCGTGAGTTTCTGAGTCATTGTTTACATGTAAGATAACAATTCCCAAATTCGCCCACCAAAACAACACGTCTTTGTCACTCTTTGGGTTTACATGACGAAGTGTGACTGAACAGTTTGTTACTAAACTGCAGTTGCTCTCAAGTAGTATAAGACACATAGTTTCTATCTTGTATTTTATTAGTATAGGAAGTTATTTTATTGAAGTTTGTATTTGCCTGCATGGTCAGCGATTATCTGTTGTGCAACCTACTTTACATATTTGAATTTTGAACAGTTTACACAGTCCCTGTACTAGGAAGAAATAGGTAGGAAGAAATAGTGATAGTCAAGCTTTCTACAAACAAAATGATCGACAATTTTACATTGCATAGCAAAACAATATGTTACATACCTGATATGAAATGAGCTGAACAGACACGACGTCTTCGCCTGTCTGACATTTCTTTCGTCACTTTACCTTGTATTGTGATCACAATAGGTAGTCTAAAAAAGCTGTGTGCCTCTTTCGGATACCGATTGCTGCAATTGACAACACCGCAGGAGATCGGCATGGTGAGGGTTTTTATTTCTACATGTCCGTTATTTCTACACTGATAAGGTGCGCTTATTATGCATGCGTGTAGCTATTCGTAGAGAAATGTCATACTAATTATTTGTACATCGATATATTATAACTCCTATTATCATAAATTCCACAGTGTCGTTCGTGTACTGATCTATTGTCCTAAAGTATACAACGGGAAATCTTACTAACCATTTGCACAGTGATATTCCAACTACAATTTTCCGATTGTTTTATTTCAGTTGTGACCGTCCCAAATATGTACTGCGAAATTTTGATTTCGTATTAATTAAATCCCCATTACCTTAAGAACATATACCGACGCATGTTGTATGTATATATATACTTATCTTCCAACTTGAAATTATTATTATCTTATAAATGTATCGTTACTACACAATTCCACGTAATTATTTCCGCACTAATATCTTGCAATTACTACTATCCTGAACGCGCACCGCGAAATATCATACGCCGATCAATTGTAAAAAAAATTACTATATAATAGCCGTATCCTGCAGAATGTCGTGTTAATTAATTATTTCCACGCCAACATCTTGTGATTAAAAATGTCCGAAATGTATGTCAAAATTTCATGTTATCAATTTTCACACTGATGAACTATGTGATGACTACACTAAAAGTAGACAGACCGTCGTGTTGATTATTTTAACACCGATTTCTTAATTTCTATTATAAACGCATGTCATAAAAATTAAATTTACACCGATAGTTTGTAATGACGATTATCCTAAATGTGTACTGTGGAATGCCGTGTGAAATAATTCATTCGTGTGGAGTTAGGTCAACAGTGATATCTTGTAAACATTTTAATCAAAATGTTAGCCGCGAGATTTCATATCAACTGTTTGTGCACAGATATCTTGTAATTGCGATTATCCTAAATGCATATTGCGGAATTTCGTGGTAATTAGTTTCATATAAATCATTCCTGTAATTACTATTATCCTAAATATATACCGCTGAATGTCATTGTATTCACACTAATAGTTTGTAATTACTGTCATCCTAAATGTGTATCGGAATTTATGTGGGGGTCGACTCGAAAGCCTAGTGCTACTTTGACCCTCACAGCACTCATTTGTTAGTAAGTTTACTTTTTTTTTGTAATCTTACGTTATAACTATCATACATCTGCTGTATTGTTAACTAAGTCATGTGCTAAAATAAAGAATCTGAATCTGAACTGATCTGAACGTCGTGTTAATTATTTCCACAATGAAATCTTGTAGTTACTATATAAAGTAGTAAGCATAAGGTATACAGCGCAACGTTTTGTTAATTATTTCTGAACTGCTATATTGCAATTGGTATCATCCTAAATATATACAGGCAAAGGTTGTGTTAATTATTTCCACAGTAAACACTTGTAATTGCAATTATCGGAAATATGTACTGCGGGGTGTCATGTTAATTATGCAAACACTGGTATCTTGTAATAACTGTATTATCCTAGATACATACGACGGAATGTTGTAATTATTTTTACATTAACCTTTTGAAATTGCTATTATTGTGAAAAAATAACGCTAAATGTCATGATTTGCATACCGATAGCTTGTAATTACTATTAATGCCAAATGTATACCGCGGAGTCGTTTTTTATTTTTACAATTGCTATTATATCTTAAATGTAGACCTATATACCGCGGAATGTCGTATTAATTAATTAATTCATTATGGAATTCATTCTTTCGCACACCAATATCTTTAAATTGCGACTATTCTAAATCTATACCGCGGACTTCGTGTTGATTAATTCCCAAATACGTTCTCGTATTTACTATTAATATAAATGTATACCACTAAATGTCTATAATTATCTGCATTCCAATAGTTATTAATTACTATCATACTAAATAAATATTAGATTATTGTGTCAACTATTTACACATTGATATCTTGTAGTTACTATTATCCCTAATTCATAACGAGGAATATCATGTTAATTAATCGAACACTGATATCATATCTTGTAAATACTATCACTCTAAATGTATACCGCGTAATGTCGTGTTAAGTATTTTGTTCACCGATCTCCTTCTACTATGATCTCAAACGCATGCTACTGCGGAATATTATATTAATTGTTTGCATAACGATAGCTTGTAATTCTTATCCTAAATGTGTACCGTTGAATGTCGTAGTCTTTTTTCAGTATCTCTTGTAATTACTAATATCAAATGCCTAACGTGGAATATTTACCTTTTGGCCACCGATATCATATTTTCTCATTTCTGTTATCTTAAATGTATGTCGCGCAATGCCATGTAATTATTTGCGCACTAATACCTTGTAATTGCTATTAAGCCAATGGTATATCGGATGTATAATATATATATATATATATATATATATATGTATGTATAATATAGAATGTTATCTTATTTGCACACCGACATTGAGAAATTACTGTCATTCTAAATGTATACCGGGGAATGCCAGTTTCACACTGATACATTTATACTTACTATTATCCTAATTTTTACTGCATATTGTCACTCATTATTGCCCGTCTACTTCGTTATCTATCGCGCTCTAATATGTATGCTCGAACACATGAGGCTATACGCTCGCTCTTGACCCGCCCAACCCAATCAACTGGCTTCTTCTGTGAATCCGGCTGAAAAAGACATACTATTGCCGAATGTATCATTACATCGTTATGTTGTTAATTGGCAGTGTTGGAGTTACAATTGCGGTTAGGTGGTTATGTGGTTACATCTTATAAGATTATAGGGTTATAGTGTTATGGTTGTGGTTACTGTTATTATTAGGTCTACAATTAATCTCACATGCACCAGGTATATACGAATTACATCGACGACAGTAGGTCTTATTCAGCCGGCATCTGTTTACGCTTACTTTAGTCAGTCTCACTACAGGCAATGGTTATTTGTCACACAATCGTGTAAAGGATAATAGATATGTTGACCCTGCAGCCTCGCAATTCGAAATTCACAAACAAGCAATTCACAAAAGCGATCAACAGCGAACCCTACCCTCGTAGCAGTCTGCGCAGCTCATCTTCACACGATACACAGCTATATCTATTACGATTTCTTCCGTCCTGCCTAGCCTAGTAGATGATGATGCTGCGTATGATGTATGCGTAGATGACTGCGATGATATGTGGTGCGGTCTCTATAGGAACGGGGTTTCGCGTTGTGTTGTGTAATGTGGTATTATACGTAGACGTTATAAATAACCAGAAGCCGTAGCAAATCGTAGCAAGCTTTCATTTTACTTTTACAATATTCGTTGCCTTAGTATGGTGACTGTGGTATTATACATGGGAAACAAAACTAGCTGCATTAAACAAGCACACATTTAGCTTCACTTACACGGTGTAAGAATATGCCACGAATTGTTGTTCTCGAGTTCTATTCAGTACTGAACCTAAGCTAAGTCAAGAAATGCATGTCCAGACACAGTGCTCTGAAATAATAGAAAAATAAATGCAACCACTATCAGTAAGCTATCGAATTTAATCGAATGACTATCGAAATGTAAGAACGAAAAGAAAAGCAAATTAAATGAGAAATAGTATCAGATAATTAGTACAAGCCTACAGCATAATGTGATGTGACTAAATCTACATATTATATCTGCTCAGAACAGTTATTACAGACCAAGCTTAGTCACAATGCACAGACAGTCTTTTAGATTACAGTAACGGTACTTATGTGCGTGCGCGTGTACATGTGTGCGAGTATGTGTGTGTGTGTATGTGTGTGTGTGTATGTGTGTGTGTGTGTGTGTGTGTGTGTGTGTGTGTGTGTGTGTGTGTGTGTGTGTGTGTGTGCGCGCGTGTGCGTGTGCGTGTGCGTGTGCGTTTGTGCGCGTTGTGTGCTTGTACATGCGTGTATGTGTGCGCGTTGTGTGCGTGTGCGTGTGCGTGCGTGTATG
>NW_014578087.1:18970-32624 GCF_000485595.1 Priapulus caudatus | reverse complement strand
GAGAGAGAGAGAGAGAGAGAGAGAGAGAGAGCGAGAGAGAGAGAGAGAGAGAAAGAGAGAGAGGGGGGTATAGGGATAAGGAGAGGGAAGGTGGGAGCGGGGTGCCAGTGGGAGAAACACAAATATAACGGAAAAATAATTAGGAGTGTATATGTTTGGAAATACTATAAAACTTTAGGCTACATATATATTTTATTATGTCTAAGTTACAATTCACTGCTGTTGCACTGCCTTGCTCTACTTTTTTTCTCAAATAACTATACCGTGTAAGTGAATTTGACGTTTCCCTTAATCGCGAAAGACAAAGCTAGGAGTGTTGGAAGGATGAGCCGACTTGACTAAATGTATGGTCTGTAGATTACGATATATGGTAAATATAAGTATATACATACACATACCAATGGCATATCCACTTAATTGGCGGGGTACCACATGTTATGTGCTCCTCGCTGTCTCTTGATTAATTAAATAACGGTTAATACAAGATATATAAGGTTTTGTACTTCACACGTATATATAGTTACAGGAACGCGCAGCACACCTGCGTGCATACTTGCTCGCTTATACAAGATGGTGGCAGATAGACCAAGCTCGTCACGTGACGGATCTCGCAAGAATGAAGCCCGCACATCATTATTTACAGCCAACTCTTTAAATTCCGGGCGCCATCAAAACTGAATCTAAACGGGCGATAAACCTTATAAAGATCAGTATCAAAGTCCTAATGACTATATCGAAGACGGAGAGAGAGAAAGATGATAAAATAGATAGACCAACACTGCTGTGTACGTAATTAAACGAAGATATATAAATACGGACAATTAATAATTAGTAATAGAATAATAACGAAGGTAGATAACCTAGATAGATGTTTGTATGAAAATACCATAGAAATCGCAGCCCAATAAACTTTATTGGTAAGTCTTTTTCTTGGAAAAGACGTTTCTTATATCTTGGGACAATCAATGATCACCATGTGGCACTCACGATAGTGCTGCCTCTAGTGAGTTTATATTAAAACTCGACAGCCCGGTGAAAGCGCCAAAAATTCTGTAGTTTGCTACAGTACAAAGTGAAAGGTGAGCATTCGAGGTACAAGATAGCCATTTGGGGGTAAATACAGTATTGATTGAATTAAAACTGACCACTGTTTCATTTGCAATTAAAATTGGGAAATCGGTAATGGCTTGGTATTTCACATGATTGGTTCATTAATGAGTGATGGCGTCTTATTTTTCAATTTTTTGGTATGAGTTATGTCCGCAGTACGCCGTACGGTTAGTAATACCAGGAGTAGATAATAGGGAAGGAGTGTGACATCAATAAACAAGGGAAATTCGTCATTTACTAGCCTTATATTATAACGCTGTGGCTATATGCCCGGCAGCCGGGCACGGTCTTCGTTTTCCTAAATGCCCGGCAGTTCTTAACCCTATCTCTAACCCTAACCCTAAACCTAACAAAAACCCTAACTCTAGCCCTAAACCTAACCCTAACCCTAACCCTAATCCTAACTCTAACTCTAACCCTTGTTTACTTGAGATAACGCTAAAAATTAAAAACTGCCGGGCATTTAGGAAATCGAAGACCGTGCCCGGCAGCCGTCAGATATACGCCGGCTGCCGGGCATATAGCCACTGTGATATTATAATACTTACGATTTACTACGCGTAACTCATCCAACGAGCTCAAATCGTACACAGTAGCCAGTACATTCGCCTAGCATCGTGCGAAATCGTTTCCTCGTAATACACAAGCAATACGGAGCACAGGCACTTGAAGCGTTTCAATAAAATATAGGCAGTGGCTATGGGTACGGTAGCCGTATCTTAATGTCTCGAGGCTACGGGTACGGCAATCACACTACGTATTCGCTGCAGCCGTATCTTAATGTCTCGAGGCTACGGGTACGGGAGTCCATTCGCTTTCATACTTAACGAGACAAAGATGGCGGCGGTGGCGCCAGATTTCGAAATAACTCCTCGGGAAATAAATTCACGATTTGAGAGTTTAGATGAGCTAGAACCCTAACCCTAACTCTAACCCTAACCATAACCATAACCCTAAACCTAACCCTAACCCTAAACCTAACCCTAACCATAACCCTAAACCTAACCCTAACCCTAACCCTAATCCTAACCCTAACCCTAACCCTAACGCCAAAAAGGGGCTTCAACGACCGACGGCTACCGTACCCGTAGCCACTGCGTAAAATATAATGCTAACTAAATACGAAATCTATTTATTACCAAATTCTTAATGTTTCTATACTCTCTTTCACCGTCCAAATCCTACGTCCAACCATACGCTGCCGGCGCCATTGCTTTCGCGGCGTGACTGTTGCACGCTTACACTAATATATATATATATAATACATATATTATAGCCACGTATAAGCGTGCTTGAGTTGGTCCCGTGCATCCCTAATGGCTGGTTCTATAGCCCAGCAGCAACTGTACGCGGGCTATAGTTACTAGAGCTAGTACTAGTAGTAGTAGTAGTAGTAGTAGTAGTATAGACTTCGATTGTGTACTGACTGAGTTCATTATCTGGTATGAATCGTATAGTAATCCTATCTAACGTGATCTTCCTACAACGCCACAGGGTGCCTGCGTGCGACGCGAGTGCCAGGCAGTGACCATAGTCCATACCACACGTGAGCGATGTCGAGTGACAACGATCTGGAAAGCCTGACAGAGCGCCTAGCAGACACCACAGTCGCCGTCGACGAACTGACGGAACTCGTTAGCTTCTCCGGACGGGGACTCAAGCTAGATAAGGCAGAAGATGGTAAAGAAATGGCGGCTTGATTAAGCGATTTTAATCCGTATGACTTATGTGGATAGCGCTGTAGATAAAATCAAGGGAGTTTGGGGAAGGTGTGACTGAAGAAGCTAGATAAGGCAGAAGATAGTAAAGAAATGCAGACTTGATGCAATTTTAATCTGTATGAGTTTTGTGGATAGCGCTGTAGATAAATTCAGAGGGTTTTCTGGAAGGTAGGGCAGTAGAAGCTAGATAATGCAGAAGATAGTAAAGAAATGCAGGCTTGATGCAATTTTAATCTGTATGAGTTTTGTGGATAGCACTGTAGATAAATTCAGAGGGGTTTCTGGAAGGTAGGGCGGTAGAATCTTGTATCAATGTCTTGTGGCAATCTTGTATCATGTCTCTCTGGATAAGGCAGAAGATGGTAAAGAAATGCAGGCTAGAAGCCGGAGCATGGGAAATTCAGCATCGTAATTTGCCATGTGTTTCATAGTTTGACCAGGCTTTGAGACTGATGTACAGTTAAATTTGTTATTTCTTCTGCTCCTATTTCATGATCAAATAATCACTTTGTCGATTTATCTCGTGTTAATACTGGGTGTCACGCTTCGTAATGTGTGGGTGAACACTTTGTGAATATGGATTCTTTTTGTTCGCAGCTAAAGAAGTGGTGGAAGCAATGGAGAAGTGCCCACGGTTACGGGTGCTACGGCTCGACGGGAACACAGTTGGAGTGGAGGCTGCGGAAGCCATCGCCAAGTCGCTTAGTTCGAAATCGATGTTTCAGAGGGCGCTGTGGAGCGATATGTTCACAGGACGACTTCGATCGGAGATACCACCTGCATTGGTGAGTCGAATTTTTCTGCCACTGAGTGAGGGCAGAATGTGGAGGTCTGTGTCATTCTGTGCGAAAAAATTAGAATCTCGTTTGCCAGGGTCAGACTTCGTGTCGTCGCACTATCCAAATTCACCAGTGTTCTCCGAGGAGAGAATCGATTTCAGATTTGTCTTGATTTCACCGCACGCTCGTTTGCTTGCAGAACTCGCTAGGGGGCGCCATCGAGCAGGCGGGCGCGGGACTCGTTGAGCTCGACCTCAGTGACAACGCGTTTGGTCCCGACGGTGTGCAGGCAGTGAGCAAGCTGCTGCGGAGCAGCAGCGGCTACACGCTCGAAGTGCTCAAGTTCAACAACAACGGTCTCGGAATCGGCGGTGGCAAGGTGCGTGGCGTTCGCCTGTGCTCGGTGCTGTCAGATGTAACTTACTTGGATGAAAGTCTACCATCTTTCTCACTCTATCTCATTTCTTCTTATTCCCTCCCTCTACCTGTCTTCCTGCCTTCCTGTCTGTGCACCTTCGCCATATCTATATCCTTCTTATTTCGTGCTCTTTCCCTCCCTCCTTTCTCCCTGCCTTCCTCTTTTCATCCTAAGGATATCACTCGCCTTCTCCTGTGCTCTCTCTTCTTCCTCCCTCCCCTCCGTCTCTTCCCCTGCCTCAGTCTCTCACATGCTCTCTCTTTATTTATTCTTTTTCCTCCTCTCTCCATCCATAAACGTTTTGAGCATACAGTAGCTCCCAATTTGGTAGTGTCACACTTTTCCTTTTCTTGACGCAGGTATTGTACTCACTCCATGCCGTTTGAGCGCGCTTTCCGTTCCTGTTGTAGAAACATGCAGTTTATTAAGAGGAGTGTACTAATAACTGCACTTGTGCATTGACAGTTTGTTTTTTGCTTTACAGATCTTGTCTCAGGCATTAATTGAATGTCATCGAAAAAGCACAGAAGCTGGCAAACCACTAAAGTTGAAGACTTTCATTGCCGGACGAAATCGGTTAGAGAATGACGGAGCCAAAGCATTAGCACAAGCTTTCAAGGTGATCGCTCACAGATTACTAACATGGATATACCCAGGCGGCAAAACCCCATTTTTGGGGTAAACCAGAACCGGGATGCTATAAAAGGTTGTTTGGTATCAACGTGTTCAGGGGACCTCCCTGAACAACTTCCAGGTGGACAACCTTGAAAATATGCTGCTGAAAAAAAATGGCGGCTATTTTTCAAAAATGCAGCCGGGTTATATAATGATATCAATTTTAAGATATCGTTTGAATAGAATTGCTTCACCTGATGTGTTGGTATCATATTAAAGGAATTTAAATTCTTAAAGATGATACTTCACATTCATGGCCTTGGCGGATGATTTAAATGACAATTTGGGCCAAAATGAGATTTTAATCGATTTTTCGCCAAAAATATATATGCACCAAATACATTTTTCTCCTATTTGCAAGGAGTTTTTGAGTAATGATTGAAACTGTTTCAGAACACTTGCCGTCATATTGATAGGTTATTATTGTGCATAAAGCTCAAGTTCATTGCTTTTGTAAATAAAGTCTAATTGGCTCTCAAAGTTAACATTTTGATATTAACTAAAAAACAGCATTATTGTAATTATAGTGGGTATTGGCGTGTGTCATGAAAATAGCTCCGTGAGTGATTTTTTTGTAAAGATTTGATTTTTTGTTTTGATTTTATTGAGTGTGATTTTTTTCAAACTATCAGAAATGGTGGGGATCAAATTTTCGGATCGCCGATCCCCCCGTGGGAAGGGTGCTTTTGCTTTCCGATGACTCCTCTGTAGTGAGCCTGTGGCCTGTTCTGCTATAAGAACCTATTATCACGATTCTGGCGTCGATTTCAGGGGTTGGGATGATGCTGGAGTCTATTATCACAATTTCAAATGTGCTCCGATAATGGCCATAGTATGACTTCATCGAGTTACGAAATTTCGTAAAGTTCAATGTCATATATGGCAGTGATAAATTGGTCCATATAGTACCTTTGCTTTCTATGAAGGTTTGTTCTAGTCAGCGAAAACAATACACGGGAGCGGCGAGACGATTTTCGCTCCTGTCAGCGTTTTCAAAGCGATCCTGGTAAAACTAATTACGAGATGCTGAAAATTTGTTGGACTAGCGAGAAAAAATCTGTCCCGGTTGCGCGCGTCAGCTGTTACGACTCGCATTCCTGCACGTAGACATCTAGGGTATGCCAAAGAGCATCAAGGTGCATTGAGCCTCACGCATGATTCGCCACATCTGAACAAAACTCTCGGCGTAGACTATAAGATATCAAGTTGTGTTTTTTTATAACCGCTGAACAATAATTATATATCGTAGGGGTTTATTTGGAATTTAGGGCAACGCATGACAGTCATACACCACGTATCAAATGCTGTTTCTGAATTCGGTTACGATAGAAGTGACTGTTTTATTCAGGAGTAGATTAATTTAGGAAGAAATGTAAACTGTATATTATTGAAGAATCCTAGCACTTGTAATTTGATGGATGTGAGCGCATTGATAATCTATGCAATGGGTTTATCGTGGACTGCATGGAAGAGAAAACGAAAGTAAAACTCTTACCCACAGCTCCCCGTCCGACATTCGATAGTAGGAGTGAAACATATTTACAACTCTAATTAAGTTAACAAGAAGTTAATGAAGATCAACTATTTTCTTCCATTAACTTCCTTGTTTTATGCGTTATGCTGTTTTATTAATTCCAGATGGTTATCTGTCTGAATATACGCTATTTTGTTACCACTGCTAGTAAATAACTGACCCCTCAAATTTTTGTGGCAGTCCACCACTTTCATTGAAGTTATTGGTGGTTCCTGCTGTCCCACTAAGATTTTCAGCCGAAATTCGAACCCTGCGGTGCGGGACTCGAGCCAGAACCACGCTTGCCCGATTGGCCGCGGCAACCAAATTCGCCCGGGCAAGGTAAGTTTAGTAAGATTAGCAACTTCCTGTCGGCGCAAGGCAAGTTTTTTTTATTGAATGGCTAGACATGACTGAGATTTGAATTAAAAATTAATCGAGTGAGACAATCAGTTGCATGCAGTCCATACTTTGGTACACAACATGCATACAGCAACATGGTAACCCGGCCTTCCGTGATTTTTGTCATCCAATTTAGGAATACATTTGTGACTGGTCGTCGTTTGCCAGAAAGCATACATCTTGCTTTTGTATTGGGAACACCTTTACGAGTATTATCACAATTTCTGGCTTCTGAGACATTAATTAGAGTCAGTGGCAAATCAAATTATGAAAATTTTTAACAAAATCAGCTATGAAAAAGTTAGCTCGGCAAGCGTTAAAAATAGCTCCCGTAAACAAAATTAGAGAAGCTTCTTTTTTCATACAAAATTCAATAAAGAGCAGCTTCTGCGTCAATAATAAAACAAAAGTATTTTTTTGAGGCTGGTTTGCAGGCATGGAAAGCACAACTGATTGCCAGATCATTTTTGCGTCTCAGATAGTCATGACAAGAAGATAAGGGCAACTTTAAGTGGCTATCACAGACTAACCGGTTAGGGATCGGACTAGTCAGCTTTGGTTGTCGCTGTTGGCACAAGAAGAATCTTCCCTGTCCGAATTTGATTTAACTTGTCAACATTTTCTTACATATCAACAGTCTATAGCCGTTAAGGTTATTTTGGGGTTCTAGTACATATCATATTACAGTAATACCATGGAAAATCCGTAAGGAAAATTCAGTGGTGTGAACACGAACCTTCTGCAGATACCCGCTCGCAAGACTGTCCTACCATGGGAGGATTACCAGAGGATACTTGAAAGAGTTTGCCGGCACTGGGTACCGCGTCCTGCTACGGGAAAAATCACTAGTTCTTACCATCTATAAACTAATCACTTTTATTGATACTAAATATCGAATCAATCCTAGTGGCAAGGGATAGCAGAGATGGTCAGAAAGTTGATATGAGCCATGGAGACCAACCATTCTCAGCAAAAGTGCCAATCCCTGGTTATAATCTATCAAGGGGCATGCGTGCAGAGCAGCAGTCCTGAGGAACACTCTCAATGGTTGAAGGAACTTGGTCTGAAGCATTGTCCAGTTCCAGTATCCATGTGATGCAATAAAGAAGACGTCATTTCGTGAGTTGAAAACTTTCCACACACAAAATCAAAGCCAAAGAGTCGAGCAAGGAACAGGTGACAACCACACAAGAGTGATGAAGTAGAGCTCTGCCTCTCTTACGCATAACACAGATCATGGCCAGTGGTGGAGCTGTCGACCCGTCGAACTTTATTGAACCATGAGTGAGTAAGATGGCCCGTCCGTTATTGCAATGAAAGTGATTAGCATGAGGGCTGGGCAAGCACAACGGCTTTAAGTTGCGTGAAGACCCTGAAGGAGGAGACTCCAAGTGAACAGTGTTGCTGATTCTGCACAAGGTAAACGCATGCTAAGACAGCAGTGGGTGATTGACGCAATGCTTGCATAACGCCGAGCTGGTTATCAAGAAAGATAAAACAGTTCAGAGCCATTGCTGATTGCTACAAGCACAGTAGCTGCTTAAAAGATGTCGCTGGGACAGGGATCATCAATTTTCTGCTGGTGACCGATACATGGTGACATCAGAAGCTCAAATTCAGCAGAGCCAGGCAAGACAGTACTGGCCTGATCCAGACCAGGCTAAGGTGTTTGAAGTATTGAGCATACCGGACCCCAGACCCACAAGATATTCTTCTCAGTATGCACGCACAAAGCGTAGTTCGCTGGTGTGAGTACGTGGACGGCAGAGTGAACAGCAGCTAGATCCAGACACTCGGTTCAAAACTACCGCTTTACCTAAAACAGAGATCTAGAAAGAAACCTGAGTGTGCTGCTCACCGAAGGGTCCGCAAACTACGTCGCTGCTTGGATCTACACAGCAGGAGGTGATAGCAAGGTCATGCTTATATACACGTTGTCAGAATGAAGATGTTGAGAGAGTGATCATCACGGCAATGAACATCGGAATTATCTATCATCTGTGTCTACTATGCAGCGCACTATTCTGAAGAATACATTCCTGAACTGTGGGTGAGAACTGCCCGGAGAAGCTTACCTACGCATAGACACGCAATGGCTGTGGCACTGGACGCTTCGCAGTGTCGTCGCACTACCATGTTATCCTCTAGCCTGAGTGGGAAGAGACAACGACAAAACTATCTTTCTTCACTGGTAAGAAGACCTGGATATAAGCAGTAGCAGACATGCTAGACATATCTAAACCTGAAGACCTTGGCGAGGGCAAGGTACAGACACGACATCACATTGGAAACTCATCGAACGCAGGCCACGGCAAGCTTTCATCACTGGGTACCTACACAAAGGCGATGACTTCGAGATGTGATCATTGAAAACTGAGGGTCCTCAGGGTTGCTCCGCCTACGTTGCGCAAGACTGGGGCGCGCCGCGGCCCGTTGGGAAAACTCGCCCCTGTTTTCAATTCGTTGCGGCCCGTTTAAAATACTCTCCGTCCCCGATTACAATAGAAAGTTTGCCAGCAGAGGGCAATCGATCGTCAGAATTCCATTCGACCAGTTGACAACCGGCATTGGTATTTTAGCCGGTGCCATCGCATGCACTGCAGAAACACACAAGTACAAACACCAAACCTGTCCACACCTCAACCACTAATGTATCACACGACCGCCTATCTTAATTATATACAAGAACCCCAAATACCGTCTATTGGGATGACGATTTACACGCATTAAATTAGTGGTACGGTAAAGACCAAAGCACGCCCCTGGGACCCCCTAGTTTCGCCCCTCCCCTCCCTCTCCGCTGTTTGAATTCATCGCTGGGAGATAACCTGGTCTACTAAATCCTGAATTGAACGAGGTCAACTCTGGCGAAGTGGCTACCATCAACAGAAGATGCATTTCTTGAGCACACCATACGAGTGCGAGCTCTAGCAACTTTCACTAGAACAAGAGTGCACCATTGTGCAGCCAGAGCTTCCCCATTTGAGGAGTATGGCTGGCGCTCTGCAAGGATGGGAAACTTGTCCTCAGTCCACATTCAACTGCAAGCCAGCCTGGCTGACAGACAATGAAAAAGGCTATTGCCGTGTGGCTGCGACCAAGAGGCTGAACAGTAAATCTGTACTGTGTGAAACGAAAAGGCTATTGATGTTACATGGATGTATGCTGCCCAGGGATGCCGCAACCAAGTGGCAGGCCGTTTCACGTAACACTTGCAATATTTGAAAGGCAGGCAAAGCAGTGACTTTGGACATGTCGACAATTAACTAACACACAGTGACAGGTAATTTTATGTTCGATGTAATTAGTGTCAGGTATAATTTGTCATCTGTACCATTATCTGTTTCACAATTAAAAAATGAACAGTAAATCGTTATTATTGTGTTTGTTCTGTTGATGCTCAGTATAGATTTAGAAATATGACGAAGAAATTAATACTTACTATAAAATTAATTTACACTAAATTAAAACTAAATTAAATTTGAACCCTTGCCATTTTCTGATAGTTGTAACCTAAATCAACTTCGGATACAAGCAACAAAAATGATAATTGAGCACAAAAATCTCGGGAGCTATTTTCATGACACTCTATAAATACCACCACTAAATGACAAAATGCTGTTTTAGTTTAGATATCAAAATGTTATCTTTGGAGTAATATATACTTATGATTTTAGAAAATGCAATGAAACCTTGAGCTTTGGCGACAATATTAACCATACATATGGGCATTTTTCTGAAAGTTCCAATTCATTACTCAAAAGGACGTTTGAAATATGGAGAAAATGAATTTTGGTGCAATTCACATTTTGGAAAAAAAATGGTAAAAAATCACATTTTTTGCCCAAAATTGTCATTAAAATCATCACTAAGCCTCAATAAATTGGTACTCATTGTAGAGAATTTAATTTCCCTTTAATATGATACCACACATGGTGAAAGCAAGTTCTATTCAAACAATATCTTAAAAATTGATCATCATTAGTACATCAAGGTGGCCATTTTGAAAATGGCCGCCATTTTTTTTCAGCAGCCATATTTTCAAGGTTGTCCACCTGAAAGTTGTTCAGGGAGGTCCCCTGAACACGTTGATAACCAAACAAACCTTTTATAGCAATCCCGGTTCTGGTAAACCTGTCTTGCCCCCTGGGTAATACTAGATTACTAGATGGCTAGGATGTGCAATGTTCTCCCCAGTAATTTCAGACGGCATGTCGGCCAATAGGACAATTCATCCCCCCTTGCTAATCCTAGTCAATTATGAGTGTCGTATGTTATTTGAATAATTTAGTCCTCGTAGATTCCTCAGAGATACAAAGATTTCTCAAATCCCCTCAAAAATACAAAGATTTCTCAAAGATATGAACATTTCTCAAAGATATAAAGATTCCTTAAAAATACAATTTCTCAAACATTCCAGTCCATTTCTTGTCGTACCCTATTAAAGAAAAAAGTTTAGACTAAGCAAACTCTTCGATGTGTAATGGCTCGACGTATCATGTATCATTCCTGCAGACGATAGGCACCCTGGAGGAGATATCCATGCCGCAGAACGGCATCTACCACGTCGGCATCGCCGCTCTCTGCGACGCCTTCACAGCGAACTGTCGCCTGCGCGTTCTGAACATGAACGACAACACGTACACAGAGAAGGGTGCAGCTCACCTAGCAAAGGTGGGTGAACAATAATGCTCGTGTGAAAACTTTCGCTCACTCATGCAAGCGAGCGAACTGCGCTGTCGTCCCGTTCGAATTACATCATCGCGTCCTAATGCCGATTGGCTACAGCTGCCTGTCATCGCCGATAGTTCAGTTCCTCGCACTGCTTCGTATGTATTATCAGATAGAGTCGAGTTGTCATAGTAGTTCAGAGGTAGTACACAGGAAGCCATTCCGTCGCGTGGCATCATCTGCCAAAATTCGATCGTCGTGCGTTTAATCGCTCAGCCGTCATTTCTTCATTCTTCTCTCTAACATGTCTAACAGGTGTTGCTGGCGATGCAGAACCTGGAGATGCTGACCCTCTGTACCGTCGCGTGGCATCGTCTGCCTACTCCGAATCGATCGTCGTGCGTTTAATCGCGTTTAATCATCTCTCTGTCATTCTTCTCTCTAACAGGCATTGCCGGCGATGCAGAAACTCGAGACGTTGAACCTCGGCGACTGCCTGCTGAAGACACGTGGCGCCACCGTGCTCGCCGATGCCCTAGGTCCAGGTCATCACGAGCTGCGCGAACTCGTGCTGACTTTCAACGAGATCGACCAGCGTGGCGCGATCGCCGTCGCCGAGGCGATGGAGAAAAAGACGAAGTTGGAGAGGCTGGACCTGAATGGTAAGCTTCTAATCTTACTGTATTAAGTGATCTAATCACTCTACTATTATGTTGTGATAGAGTCTAGCATCTACTAGCTAAAAGGGACCACTAAAGCACCTTATTATGTCCAATTGAAACACATTTTAATGTAACTCCATAACAATTTTTGTTGTTCGATGCTGATTAGATTCATAGCTATATTTTGTTATCTTATTGTGGTGAATGGTGTTAATTTGTGTGTCAATTGGTAGAATTAAATGGGAAATAATGCCAAGCGCTATAGCATAGTTGTTACGTATATTTCTTGATAAAGTTTTTTGCCTATTAATAAAAGCCTTTTTTAAGTGTAAAAATACCTGATGCTTTCTAACAGGTAACCAGCTAGGTGAAGATGGAATTGAGATACTACAGGGTACATTGGAAGCCATCGACAAGATAGAGGTCCTTGGTTCTTTGTCGTAAGTTCAGCTCAATTTCAATCATTGCTACACGTTAGCTATCATTGCAATATAATATCAGGAGTGTATCAATATTGATACACTCCTGATAATATGTCTGTTAAAGTGCCAGCAATCAAATAGACGTCGCCAACGAGTGGTATCCTGCTAAAATAAACTTGGTTCCTTGTTTCCTATAGCGACGATGAGGGGGAACCAGATGAAGAGGACGAGGAGGATGAAGAGGAGGATGAGGAGGAGGAAGAAGAGGAGGAGGAAGAGGAGGAGAAGAAAGATAAGCAGGAGGATGTTCTTCTCCACACATCGCCACTCAAGAGGGAGGATTTAAAAGAGGTTTGTAGAGATATTAATATTTTATTGGCTGGTCCATTGCATGGGTTCATACTGACTGGGTAAGGAAGGGTTAAGTTGTGCAGGGGAAAGGGAGGGGTATGGTGTATCAGTGTAATTATGTTTTTCAGCCTATTCAGTTATAAGTCGTATTGATGGAATGTTAGTCATGTGTTTCAGGAATGAGTGTTTCACTTCATTTTAACACGTTCAACGCGAAACACGAGTATACTCGTTCGAACCTGCAAAACGCACGGCCGCGAAACACGAGTATACTCGTGGCAAAAAAACAAAAAAAACAAACAATTAATTTGGAACGTTTACTATGTTCTCCTATAGATGGCAGGTGCTATACGCTTAGCAATTCAATAGCGTCACTGTATAAACCCCAGTAGTAGATGACATAATTTATACAATACTTTACTGTTGTTTGGAACGTTATTTTGGGAGTTTTTGGGACTGAGGTAATGTTTTTAGTTCACCAAGCCAAAGGGCGTTTGACCGCCGTGTGTTGTGAAGTTGTTTTTATGTCTGAAAGTTGTGTTTGATTTGATAGATCACGGGGTCATTCCGTGTCAAATCACCCAAAAAAAATGGAAATTTACACCTGACCTCCTTCAAATTGGCTGAAATTTGGTTTATGGGGTAATTTCGGCTGAAAAAGCTGAAATTTCAAATTTCAGCTCCGTCGGACAAACGGTTTTCGCGCTACGGCACGCCCTTTTTTGGCGATTTTGGCCAAAATGGACGCACCCGTCAATTTTCAAATGGTCATATCTCTGTAACTACTAGGCCAAATTGGTTGATATTGGTGTCTTTGGAAAGCTAATTGCATAGGCAATCCAAATCTGTCATTATTTGTTATATAGGAGCAGTATAAAGTTTGATGACCCTGTGGATCACGTAACCTTGAGATGAACTTCATTGAAAATT
>NW_014578087.1:3089-18960 GCF_000485595.1 Priapulus caudatus | reverse complement strand
AAGTTGTTTTTATGTCTGAAAGTTGTGTTTGATTTGATAGATCACGGGTGATAGATTCCGGTGTTGTTTTGATGTCTGAGAGTAAGTTTATATCTATATTATACTAGCCACTAATTATAAATAATTTTATAGCTAGTTAAACCTGCCAAAAACATTTTGTGTAATAGGTGACTAAGCGATAAAAACGCGAAAATCTCAGCACAGGGCGGTAGGTGCATTGTTAACCAGGGCAGCGTTGAACGTGTTAACTGTGCACGTATTACCGTTCACACATCTGTTACCCTTTACCTTCACTAGCACACACACATCCCATTATATATACTCACACAGCAAAAAAATCCCTCATCACAAACTGTCCCATCGCTTCACACTGGTTTTGGGTTTTTTAGTTTTTGTTCATTTCTTTCAGACGACTGAACAGGATCTCGCGGAAACTTTGGAACAGTTGAAACTCTAGCAAAAAAAATTCTCCCCGCTACCAACCTTCACGTGCATTTCGTGGTTTTTAGCACACATAAGATTGTATTTTATCCTTTGTCCTGTAATTATATTTTTAAACGGGTTATGTTTTCATGACCAGATTATGGTAGTAAAATTTCCACCTGCCTGGTTTTTATATTCTCATTTTTAGAGATGTATCATGTTTTTATTGCAGATGGGATGATTGCTATATGTACGTTTTCAAAATTTAGTTTTAACCCTAACAGTATAAACTGAATTAGTGATCAGTGCAATAGCGTCCCATTGTCTTTGGTTTTCAAATGTCATTAATTCTGTTACTGTGTGGTGTAACACAGAGTTCCATGTACTAAATCTGCACTATTTTGCAATAAAAACTTGTGTAAACGTCACACTTGTACTATTTTGCATTTCTCTTCTTGGCAAAGTGCTACCACTGTTGCAATACATTCACATACAGGGATGAGAATTTTTCACGTATCTGTGATTTTCAGTGTTTTTTGTTACGGCCAGAGCCATTTTTAAGATGGTGTAAATTCGAGGGGAAAATCTTGGTGGGGGGTAGAATATGTTTCGGCCTTTGGTTCTGTGTTTGAAACTGATGCTCAGACACCCGAATGCACCACAGAGTAACCAGTTTTCATGATTTTCTTAAGAGTGACCTCCCAAACCTTCACTAAGAGGAAGGTGATACTTTCTCCTGTACTCTCCCCATAACCTTGACTTTGGCACTCGCATTTTGTGGTCAGTATTGTCAGTTCTTGGGTCATTCTCATACCTGTTATTGTGAATGCTATTGCAAATATAATGGAGGGCCCACTTGTAAAAGATTACATTGTCCCAGAAGAAATTATCTATGTCTGTTATAAATATCGATATTAAATATATAAATTGTCCCCATCGGCAAAATTGTGCTGTAAATCAATAGCAACAAGTAGCAAAGCCTGATTCCACAATATTCGTAGAATTAAACGTTAAATTATCAGGCGATATCTTAGTTCAGTTTCTTAACTTTCTCATTAACAAATACTAACACCATAGAGTTCGATTCATTACTAAAGCTACTATATGTGTGCCTGACTGATTGTTAGCCGTCCCCTCCCGTTCGCAGGTGCTGCCTGAGGCTTGTACAGTCGACAGCTTCTTAGCGGCGCCCTCTGCAGCCAGGCTTCTAGGTCTCGGCGAGAATAGAGCCGAGCAGATCATACAACATCTCGCTGTGAGTTCCCGTGACGACGTGTGTCGCCAAAGGGCTAATGTGGCGTGACCTGGTGGATACATTTTGGAATCATAAGTTTTCGTTCTTGTTGCTAATAACAACCGGCTTACATGGCGCTTGCAACCGAGTTAATGTTATTGTATTTTATAGTATTATGTATTTAATAAAGAATGTGTGCTTTCGGGACATTTTCTACCTCAATCATACTTGAGCGGGTAAATCAGGAAAACAAAAAATGTACGCGCGTTATAGCAAGCCGTTTATACCGTAAATTTCACATTTTTAGCTCATCTGACATAGTCAGTTGCAGCTTGTTGAATCGCATGAGCGTGCGTCCGGCCGTGCGTCCGTCCCTGCGTGCGTCCGTCAACAGTTGGGCACAAATCTAAACGGCTCGACGTACGGATTCGAAAGTTGGGACGTGGGGGGTAATCCGAAAACGAGTTGGTATGTCGAAGCTGGGGGTCAAAGGTTAAAGGTCAAGAGGTGTAAAAGAAGGAGGAACATTTCCTCCTTAACTTAAGATATAGGGAGGAAATGCAGAATTGCAGCACAAATCTAAACGGCTTGACCTAGGCTCGTGATAGTCGGTGTATAGCATCATGGTAGGAAAAGCCATCACTGTGCCGAAATTAGAGGTCACAGGTCAATGGGGCACAGGGCAGATTTTAGACATTTTCTGAGGACATGGTCTGACGGAGCGATTGAAAAACTTTTTTGTTTCAGCGGTGACCTACCATTTTTATGGCTTTATTGAAAGGACCATGAAATCTACTTTCTGCTGACATGCGAAGAGTAAGTGTCGGATAACCTTTTGACCCTCAAGAGGAGGGTTAAACATGGATTTGTTTACTGTTAGAAAGAATTTGACTGCTGGGTTTGCTAGTAGAATCTATACATGCCTGGATGTATGAGGCTACAATGTCACAGTGAAATTTCAAAAGCTAAATTTGGTTGAAGAAGGTTTATGCTCCTTAAATTGTATAATTTCTATGGCATTCTGTACTGTCAGTGTCAGTGTGTTACATGTAACATATGCCACTGCCAGTGCATGTGCCGGTGATAGTACTGTGTAGTTTTTGCCTGCGTTAATTAGTTACAGGTGGCAGCTCTCTATTTCTGCCTGTAGTGCCACCCGAATTAACATATAGTATAAATATTTATGTGAAGTTATAAAAAAACGTTACCGCCTTGCTAGCTCAACGAAACGGTCTTGCTAGGGTTAGAAGACCATCAGACAATCAGTCTGATAGACAATCAGACATCTGTATAAACAATCAGTCGCACAGCCTCGTCCGGCAGCGCTACAGCCTCGAGAAAAAGAGAAATCTACATGCAGTGTACGCAACTGCGTATCTGCATATCTGCGCCTAACAAATGTGTCATTACGCACGACCGAAATTTTACGTTTATAACCGTAGCAACAGACCCCAGATGAGCCCAGATGCTCTGCGGCTCTTGTTTTAGTTTAGAGGTTAATCTCAATTATGTTGATCACAAGTATCAAATTATTTACATATGCTAAGTGCTAACCTAATGCTACGCCTAGTGCTCTCTTCTCGGTACACGATTTCTTTTAAGCTTAAAGTAATACCAATACAAAAATAAACATCGCCCTTTGTCCTTCTTCACACCCGTATTTGTTTCAGGCCGACATAGCAGATTCGGAGAAAGTTATGGTGACCTTTATGAAGGTCGCGCTGGCAGCTGGGCGGCGGGAGGATAGCAGCGTGAATGAAGCTGCGATGAAATGCACAGGTAGCCGAGTATGACCCTCGGATTTCCCCCCCCCCTGGTTTCTGTTCCCCTAATCGAAATGACTGAATCAGTGAGGTTATAGTGTATGTGTGTGTGTGTGTGTGTGTGTGTGGGGGGGGGGTAATAGTGATTTAATTTTTTCACATTTTCTACAGAAAATCTTTGAAGATTTAGTTTCTATGATTTAATTCACTATATATACTGTAGGAATTCCTTGTGCACAACTTGCCAATTTTAATTTATTTTATACAGGCTCAGAAAATCAGAATTTCAATTATACTTAATTATAATTACAGATGCACTGCTAATTAACACTTTTGGCCAAGGCGACATGAACCTGTCATTGCTCTCAAATTCTTTGTTAGTTCATCTTGGACTCATTAAGGTAAGTGGACAGATTTTAATAGAATTCTGTTAAAGGGATCGTTTCTCTAGCTTCTAGGGTTATTTTCAGTTAATTTAGGCTAAAATTACGCTACATAAAAAGTTTCATGGTTCAATCATCATTACAAATACTATTAAAAAATGTTTTAAAACTAACGACGACAGTTTGATTACAACGACGGTGGAGCCACTCAAAGCGCACTATCTGATAAGTTGCGCAAAACCACTTTTCAGTCAAGGGCTACAGACCGAGGGTGTTTCTTATTTATTAATTTAAAAGCAAAAGGATTGTAATATCTTATAAACGACATATAGTTTCAGTTATATTATGGATAAATTTGTCCTAAAATGAACATCGTTCCGTTAAATAGCATTTAGGTATGAATATAATTTTACCTTTGTGATTAGCCCTCGGTCTGTAACGTGCAAAATAAATTGGCAAATACGCAACTTTTTCAGGGTGGCAGCACGGCCGCGGGTGTCATGGCGCCGTTCAAATTTCGTAGCGTTGATGTGAAATTCATTATAACAATTAAATTAGGTTTCTGGTAACAAATACGTGTGGGTATAGACTATTTGTTATACAGTAAGTACAGTTGGATGCAGTAAAATCCTAGAGTCTACTATCCCTATAAGTTGAATGTGAAAGTCATTGCGAGTTAAGTTGGTTGTTGTGCTTGCTAGTATTACGGGAAGGAGGAGGGGGTGCACAACCCTGATGCTCTTCCTCCCCCTGGGGCTGTCAGTGACAGTCGGTTGTAATTTTGCAGAGCGAGGACAAGGATTTTCAACTTGTGCATGATCTCTATGGCCCGTTGACCATTCTACTGCACGCAGTGAAACAGCCGTACTTCCCAAAGTCTACTAAAGACATGCTCGAGGCATTTCTGACAAGGTGTGGTTTTGTTACCTACTCGTCTGCAACCGATATCACTGACCATGACATGGCAGAGAGTTAATAGTTGGCTACAAAACTGAATGAGTTAACAAGACACAAGTGAGCATATGAAATGCATATGAATAAGAATTTACCTGGGACTATATAAGCAACGGTGGCTGTATTGTCCAGCATTTCGGTTCGTCGTGCCTATGTTTATTGCCCCTAGTAGTTGCCATTGCACATTATGGTGGTGACGTGCATTTGTTTTTTCCTCTTCCAGACCCTGCAAGACCTTAGATGGGTATATGATGCAGCGCCACAAGCTCATAGAAGCCTTGTACAAATACTGAGTACGGCACCAACTTCGATCTGAAACATCATGATGTTAATACAGTATAGGGACTACTGTAAAATAAAAACTTTGATTAGCGAGTAGCGACACTTGTCACATATATATATTTAAATGCGGTTTTTATGACCCTGTCGTCGTCGTGACTCGCCTCTATTTAATGCCGTCTTGTTTCTGCGTCGATGCTGTGTGAATCGTGGCGAGACAATTTAACGAACCATCGTTTGCTGCTCAGAGTTTACGTTGTAGTGTTGCCAGCTGATACACTATAGATCTGTAAGCTTTTACCGGGCAGCGTTGATTTAATGTTTAATGTTCCAAAGAAAATAAAGATGATGATGTAATGTAGAGCGAAGGGTGTTTCTATGTTCATCTCGAGTTTTCACGCACTGGGGCTAAAGATGTGTGATCAATGTGATTGAAGGCAAATCCACAGTGAGAACATCACCCGATTAATACAATGCTGCATGTTCAGAAAGCCCATTCTCATTAACAGCAGCATGCAGCCATGATTAACAGGCGGCAAGGCTGTTTTTGAAATTTAATTCTTGTTTAAAATGAGATGTTTTGGGTGGGACTTGCCCAAGTAATGTACTGCCTTGATCAGGTCTGCTCATATTTACATACATGGAAATAGGTAGGTTGAACCGCAGGTTTATGCAGGCTTTCCAGCAGTCCTTGACAACATTTTAGGGCTAATTTTAGGGAGAAATTCAGGTTTTTTTAGGGCTATTTTAGGAATTTTTAGGGATGAATCGAAACATTTTCAGGATAAAATAAGTCACTTACCTTTCATAAACATCAACGTGTTAACTTACAGATACAGTTCTATGTGGTATGTGTCCAGTCTACCAGCTATTCCTATCCTCCAAGTCCTCGATACAACTGTACATCATCAAGTTTCATGCAAATTAGGCATGTCTTGTACATCCAGCCAGGAACAGGGTCGTATAATCAGACACTGAAGCTTAGGAATCACTGGTAGACTGAGTCACAATACTCACTCTGTATAAAGATAACTAGAAAACATCCATTAGCAGGGTCTCCAACCCTGTGAACTCCAAATGCGGAATGTTCCCGCGGTGATCAGTAACTAGTGGCGTATTCAGAAATTGATGGACATCAGAAAATCGTCGAATGTCAGAAATCAGTCGAAATCGTCGAATGTCAGAAATAGATGGACATTGAGGGGGGCGAAATGTACCTTGGCTGCCTCAGGCAGGCCTGCGTGCCAGTGCTAGGGGGGTCCTGGGGCATGCCCCCCCCAGAAAATTTTGAAATATTTAAGCCATTTTCCTGCAATCTGGGGCATAATGTGGGCCATATTCTCATGTCTGATAACACTATCTCAACCCTACAACCCTTGTCTGATTAGCAGACAAACTACGCGACACCTTGCAGACAGCGCCTGTCTGACTAGGCTGTTTCATTTATCGTAGACATGCCTGAAAAAAAACAATGTGTCCAAGCAAACAATGCGAACAATCAGTGCAAATTTTGTACAGTGCAACTGAAATGAGGAATATAACATTGCCGCTGCAGAATGCAGAAATTAAGCCTAGAAATCGTAATGATTCCGCAGAATGAGGAATGGTTGGAGACCCTGCATTAGACATAATTACAAACCAAAAGTTCATCATCTCATCACCAAAAACTCCAAACATATGTGGAATTTTTTTTTTTAGTAATTTGAATAAAATTTTAGCCCTTTTTTTAGGAATTTCATACATTAATGTTTTTTAGGAATTTTAGGACGAGCTCAAAATTTTAGGAATTTTTAGGAATTTTAGGGCCGCTGGAAAGCCTGGTTTATGTAGTGGAGAGAAAAAAAAGAAGTTATGAGATTACTTATGTAAATATGTTTATTCTTACAAACAAATGACAGGAGCTTCACTTCTCTTAATTTCATTCTCATGGTTCTTAATTTACACACTCATGCCTAGGGCAACGATCAAGCATCGGCCATCGCGACATTGTGCGTGTGCACATCTCTAACTAGAATCAAGTCGCGGCCACGCTTCCCCTAACGTGCCGATTCCTTTCTACAGCTCCGTGACACGCAATAAAGCTCGGGGCTGGACGGGCACACACTTCCCCTCCTTTTCCTCACCCTCCTGTGATACGGCTCATAACACACTAATCCTCAATCTGAACTGTGTTCACTCTGCGGCACTGGCCTCCATGATGGCCTGAGTGTACGCCAAGTCCCAGTAATGTTCGACTCCGTGCTTCTTGAAGTGTTCGCGTGCAAAAGTCTCCGCGGGACACAGCTTGAACTTCATCTCGCCGAAGCTTCGCTCCTTCGTCGTTCCCTCCCACACGAGCACGCACGCGTTGACGCCGCCGCCGCCGCGCGCCGCCGACGCCTCCCCTCCCTCCTTGTCCTTCTCCTTCCCCTTGCCGCCGCCTCCTCCGTCCTCCTCCCACTTGATGCGGTGCAGCATCAGTCGGCGGTACTTCTTCTGCTGCTTCGGGCCACCCTCGACGACGACGACGCTGCACTCGCGGTAGAGCACCACCGTGCCGGTCATCAGCAGCTGCTGGCAGTTCGTCTCCACCTTGAACTTCTTCGCCGGGCTCGATAGGTCGCGCACGCGGTAGACGGCAACGTGCACGCCCACCGTCGTGTCCTCCGTCAGCTTCTTGATCTTCTTGTCGGAGCGCTGCTCGCGCGTCAGCTTACGCGCCGCGTTTGCGTCCTCGTGGTCCTTCTGACGCTTTGCCATCTGCGTGCGCACCTGCGCCTCGATCTTCGTCGGGTCCTGAACGGCTTCCATGCCGAGCACGCGCATCAGGTTGGACATGCGCATCTGCGGGGAACGAACAAGCGAAAACCGTGGTGAGAGTGGTCCGGAGTGCCGAGCGAAAACTGGGGTGAGAGTGGTCCGAAGTGGCGAGCAAAAAACCGGGTGAGGAGTGGAGTAACTATGATGAATATTCTTCATAACTGACAGCTATAACCTCCTCCCTCACCCAACAATGACTATGAACCCCTCCCTCACCCACTGATGACTGTAGATGACCTCCTCCCTTACCAACCAATAACTATGACCCCCCCCACCCAACAGACGGCTATGATACTCCTCCTTTACCAACAGATAACTATGACCCCCTCCCTCGCACACAGTCAGCTACGACGTTCTCCCCTCCTCACCTTGGGCTCCTCGACCGAGTTCAGCCCCAGTCGTATCTTCTCCTGCTTCTCCTTCCACGTCTCACGCCGCGTCATCCTGCGCAGCTTCTTCCTTTCCTTCTTTGTCAGCATGACGGGTATCGGCACGTCGGCAGACGTGTCTGCGGGCGGGTTCAGCTGTATCGGGTGCTCCACGAGGTTAGTCACGCCGTCGAACCTACGACCAATGTAATACTACAATTACATTTAGTCTGTAGGCAGCGGGACACGGGGCGAATGGAGGGGGCACCCCTTGATTCTCCCCCACCCCTTCCACCTTTTCTCATACCTCCCCACCACCGATCACAACCCACCTCTCTCCCGGAGTGCCTTCAGGGTTTTTCGTGGGGTTCTGGTCCAGGCTGATGTAGCTTCCATAGCCGCACACCCCCACCCCTCGATTCTCCCCTGACCCTTGATTCTCCCCCACCCTTCCACCTTTTCTCATGCCTCCCTACCGCCGACCACAACCCACCTCTCCCCGGAGTGCCGTCGGGGTTTCTCATGGCCTTTCCTCCTAGCTTGATGTAGCTTCCATAGCCGCACCCCGACCCCTCGATTCTCGCCCACCCTACGGTTCGCCCCCACCCCTTCCACCTTTTCTCGTGCCTCCCCGCCAGCGACCACAACCCACCTCTCCCCCGGAGTGCCGTCGGGGTTTTTCGTGGGGTTCTGGTCCAGGCTCGTGTAGCTCTCGTTGCGCAGGACCACCGCGTCCCACCACTCCACGTCGGGAATCTCGTCCGACGCGACGACGCTCTTCGGCGCAATGAGGGCGAGCTTCGCAGCCGACTGTATCCCCGTCTTCTTCGCAACCTGGAGGCGCGACAGAGAATTAAAATCACGTTACGGATTCGCTGTTATCGTGTGAATATGTGTGCGTGGGTAACGTCGTATATAGTACTGTGCCCCATATATATATATATATTTATATGTACTATATAATACTTTATCTGCCTTCTTCTTGGCAACCTGGATGCGCGGCGGAAAGCCGGGGGTGAGAATAAAGATCACGTTATGGATTTGCTGTTATCATGTCAATATGTATGCGGCATGGATAGTGTCATATCTTTATAGATTCTAATTAACGTTATAGAATAATACAATATTAATTAATATAGCAAATTAAATAAAACTTGACGAGTTTGAGAACTGTATAAAAAAGTCCAGTCATGTTCCCGTTGCTGAAAATATTTGATTTCGGGCCGTTTATATCCAAACGATACACGCTGCTTTTGATCTCGAATCCCTTGTCGGGGAAAATCACAAAAGCGGAAAAATCTCGTTTGCACCTGGAAGATCTCTTTCTGCAGTTTCTCGAGCTGGGCCTTGGTGCGCACGCGCTGCGCGAGCTGTATGTAGCGGCCCTGGTCGACGAAGCGGAACTTGCGCTTCACCCGCTGCGCCGACTTCAGCTGCAGGCGCGCGTCAAAGAACGAACTCGCGTCCGAAAACTCCTCCGGCGGCTTGTCCTGAACCTGCATTGATAGTAGCGCCCTCTAGTGTGTCAGTGCATTCCTCTAATGCGTCGCGGACGGCTAGCTGCGTTGGCCGTCGCACGCACTCGCAAAACGAGAGAAAATTTTGCGGAATACGTATATCCGTTTTTTTAAATCTACATTTTTTAAATTTTAGTTCTAATCTACATTTTCAATGAAGTAGTTTACGGTACAACATGTTAGGTGCATGAATTATAATCACAAACTAATCCGATACGTGGAAATTAACCTACTTTGCATGTTAGAATGTACATGCTAGTCCATAAAGATACTGGTAGGGCAGCAGAAAGTTTTTGGTCGATTTTTAGCCACCATTCAAGGCACTACAGAAAATTAACTCCACGTTCGAAACAACCGCTACCATGCGAGCGCCCACCTGTTTAAACTCCTCGCGTCGTTTCGCCCTGATGTTCGCTTTCAGCGTCGGAGTGTGAACAGGAATGTGAATGGCCCTGCCTGTCGCGTCCACCGTACGTCCCTCATCGTCCAGGATCAGGGCCACAGGGCCTGCGGACTGCGCGCTCGCGCTGGGTTTCCCCGATGCGGCGCCAGCGGTGGCTGCCACGGCGGCCGTACCGGGTCCGACTGCCAAAAGGAGATTCGGCTTTGCTTGCAGTTGCGCCTGGATTCTCGCCTGCAACACACGATCAACGACGATTATAACCTACAGGCACAATCTTTTATAAATTTTTTTTTTAATTTTACAAGATTTTCCAGAAAAAAATTCAGAAGAAATTTTAGATGAACATTTTCCTGTCCAGATGCAACTCATGCATGCAGTCACACAGGTGTGACCAGAAATATACCTCCCAGGTGCAGGTTAATTAATCAACAAATCATGAAGTAAAAGAATATGAAGAAAAATAATAAGAAGGTATTACCCGCTAACGTGGGCAAGCCATTTCTGCGATGTTATACAGACAACACAGATTCCCTGTTAAATTACAGATTACTGTATAAAAGTGATACTGTATAGTGTATAGGTATCTGTTCTGTATCAGTGATACTGTATTAAACACAAATTTCCTATATCAAATTGTAATGAGGCACTCACCTGTATTTCCGCTGCCTTTTTAGCCTTCTCCATTGCCTCTGTGTGTAACGCCACCTGATATTCTGATGACAACTGCATCTGTGGCGAAAGCTGGGCTGGAAATTGGCCTGAAGCGAACAGTACAAATTGCCACATGACAAAAACAAAATTAAAAGATAAGGAATAAATCGTTATTTCTCCACACTAGATGTGCCTTTGAATGTGTTTGAATGTGTTCGAATTCGAATATGTTTGGGATCGTGTGTGCCTTCAATTCAATTGAAACCTCTGCAAATGCTAACATTGTTATTGTTCACCCGAGTAGTATGCGTATTACAATGGTGATGAGATTGGTAACGGTAATGCGGGAACACCATAGAGCAATCGCACGCACCGGCCTGGGTGAGAAGATTGAGTTGTTTCTTGCGCTCCTCGATCATCTTCTGAGCGTTGGCCATCATGTCTTTTATCTGCATCGCGGTGAGCATGCCCGGACTCGGCTTCTCAGGGCCGGGGATCGGGGATTCCTCCACCACGGTCACCTCCACCTCCTTCTTCGTCTCCTTCTCTGCCTTCTCAGCCTTCTTCGCCTTCTTGCCCTCCCTGCCTTCGCCATTCTCTTTGACATCCTCTGTGTACCTTGCGAGGTAAAGAAGCGAGAGGTTAAACTAGACAGCCGGAAAGACGTCGCCACGACAAAAAGATTGTGTTGCTGTGGAACGGAGCAAAATAATTACGAGTGTTTTTTGCCAAATCTAACACGTACACAGTTAATGAATACACCCAAGTTGTCATCTATATTTTTAGGAAAATTTATATATAATATGCAGTTTATTTCGTGCATGTTTAACACTTTTAATACATTGTAACTCATATTCTACCAATATTGAAGAGAGGGGATGGGCACTTTTTGAGTTAGTCAATGTGCACTATTTTTCATAAATAACGAATACATGTTCTATGAGAATTATGGATTACGAGCATTTTCTACTACTACATATAACGAGTAATTGCTCACTGTATACACAGTGAGAGATTAGAAGAGTTGTAACTCACTCGCTGGCCATGACATTTGTGGGATAATATCTTTAACACTACTTAGGCCGACCCAAAAATTACCTTTGGTTCGGGTCACCCGCCCGCACTTCACATTTCGGAGTGAAAAATGTGCGACTGCGGTCACTTTTAGAGGGTTTCAAAAAAAAAAATCTGAGATACCGCCTGCCAATCATACATATTCAAATATCCAACTCTTGTCATCTTATTTACGTAAAGAGAGTTCCAAAATATTTTTCCTACAACGTGAAACAGTCGTATAGAGCCTGGGCCGGCTACTTCATAAACAGAGCCTGAATGCCGTATGGCGCGGTGGCCGGCTTTGATGTACGCGATCGATCGCGTACTATATAGTATACGCATGCTATCGTGCTATACGCGGCCGCAGAGCCGTTGCCGCACACGCTGTGGAACGCGCTGCGCTACGTGGACGATGGCGCAGCGCGTTCCACAGCGTGTGCGCATGCAAAATGCATCGATCTGTGGCGTGTGGAAAATATCACACGTGTTTGATATTTTCTTCCACGTGTGGAAGATTGAACAGCGTCTGTGGAGTGGCTGTGTAAAGTTTCACACCGTCTCTACACTTGAACGTGTTTTAACGTTGACATTTCGACGTTGTTTTTACGTTGCTCTCTGTCTGTGTGGGTTTGTGTGTGTGTGCGTGCGTGCGTGCGTGTGTGTAGTGGTGGATTTAGGGGGGGGGGGTGGTCTAGCCAACCCCCTCTGTTGGACTAACAATATTATTACACATATACCAATTATTTACTGCCAAGTATAATAGTCGCGCGGCTGCACAAAACGACACCTGATGCATGGGTTAAACTAGAAACGGGCAGTTGTCGCCAACTACATGTATCCCCCGTGATCTAGTATGAATGGAATATCTCTGTAAGGACGTAAACTGGTCTGCCTCAGATGTGCAAGTATATGGATCTGGTTACCCTAGGAGGAATATTTTCACTGTGAACAGTACCCGCCCCCCCCTACCCCCTCTTCGTACCGATGAGTTTTGTCTTAATAATTGTCCGTAAGGACTAGAGATGCAGCAGGTACCGATCGAAATTTCCGTCATGGCTACCTGCGAAGCAAGCGTGAATGTTGTTGTCGTTGAAATGTTGTTTTATTAACGTTGTTGGACGGAAAATATAGGCTAGTGACATAGCTTTATCCGTCTCGCCACGTTCGAAACCGCTTCCGGTAAGAGGTAAATGGGTAAATTCGCTTATGGCGTTTTCGAGGAGATACGTGAATTTACGCCGGCCGTTAACAGTAATGGCCATAATCATTTCTGGTGTTGTGCTGTACATCCACATTTCTCAATAAACACATCACACAGTTTCATGTCATAAAAATACTACTAAATACTGTAGACTATACGAGGGATACAATAAGAGTACGCAGCAAAATGAGGGAGTGCGTTTTGTAACTATTCGTGATTTGAACAATCTGCTCGTTGATAGGATTAGGGGGTTCATAATGACAGACCTTTTATCGTAAATAATTATAAGTAATAATAATCAATGATATATATGAATAATTACACAACTTGTAGTAACGTCTGATCATGCGTACATGACCAATCCTTTCCGTCTGGGGTTTACAGTGTTTCGCGCACGCGGGCGGCAGGGTCAAACCCATCTGGCCGATGGGTAATATGGTATATATATATATAACAATTATGCCTCCATACACCCATTGACAGTTCAGCGCCTATGTTCTGCGCCATTAGTTACGCATCTCCGCAAGAGCCCGGATGTGCGAGTAAACTCCGCAATATTGTTTATCTCGATGCGTTATCTGCCTTGCATACGCAGGTCGCTTCTGGGAATTTGGCATGAAGGTGCGTTATGCTAAAGCAAAGACGCCAATTGTTTTTGGTGTGGGAGGAGTCATTGTTGCCATGGTAACAACGTTTTTGTGGAAATATTGTAGAACCTACAGGTAACTTGTGCTGTTTTTACCCGATTTTCATCGAATTTGGCACACAGGGCCGATATAACATGTCCTATATATATATATATATATGTATATATATATATTTTGATGACAATCATAAATTTATATATAAATTTAAATACAAATTTTTAATACAAATATTTTTATTTTTTTATATTTTTTTGCAATATTTTTTTTCTTTCTTTTTTTTTAAATTTTAAATTTAAATTTTAATACAAACATCTAATTTCATGACAATCGGGTAAAAAGTGCAGAAGTTACAGGTCTAGAATATTTCGACAAAAATGTTGTTACCATGGCAACGATGACTCCGCCCACACCAAAAACGATAGGTGTCTTCGCTTTACGATAACGCATCTTCATTCAAAATTTGAAGATGATCCGAGAAGAACTGCAGCCGGTAGAGCGCTCACAAGGAAATCTCTGCGGCGGCGGCGGCGGCGGCGGCGGCGCGACGATGCCAATCCATAGTATCCCACGAAACTTCGTTCGGGGGATACAATTATGTAATTGAGTGCAAAGCAGGCTACAAACCTTTTGCAGCTTTTTCACAAATTCCAAGAAAGACACTACGTCCGCCTCAGGCTTATCCCAGCGGTGGTCACCCGCCCCACATATTCAATGAGCCGGCGACTTAACACATGCACCCACCCCCCCTGTACATCAATCAATGCCGCGCTGCAACCGCAAGTTAAGATCACGTGACTCGCTTGACCTCCTGCTATTGGTCGGTTACAAGAGAGGAGACGGTGGGAACTTTACACCAGCCCACTCTGCAGCCGCTGTTCAATCTTCCACACGTGAAAGAAAATATCAAACACGTGTGATATTTTCCACACCCACAGATCGATGCATTTGCATGCGCACGACGCTGGGGAACGCGCTGCGCCACACTTCGGTTACTCGCTCGTTCAAATTATATCCTATTCCATATTAACTTGGAAAAAAAATTACATTCCTGCTTACCCATGTTTTTGGCAGGGAAAAAAACACAATGCCGCGGAGCGACAGCGCTCATCTAACGTCTACTGCGGTGACTCTGTGGTGGAGTGGTGGGATTCTAGTAAACCCTGTTAGTCCAAATGTGTTCACATACACGCCGAAATAGTGGAATGCACAGGGATGGTATCAGGAACCTTCTAAAGGATGTTCGGTGGATTCGTTATGAAAGTTGCCACGAGATGGCGCGTACGTTTAAGTGTCTTCAGATTAAAGATGGAAGCTCCGATCATAAGTAGTAGCCAACACTATTTGCAAGACCAGAATAGGTAAGCACTCATCGCATTTACCTAGGCAAGCCTACAGCTGCAATAGAGAGCTGCCACCTGTAACCAATTAACGGCAGGCAAAACCACACAGTACCACCAACACATGCACTGGCAGTAGCCACTGGCAGTGGCATACGGTACATGTAACATACTGACAGTACAGAAATGCCATAGAAATTATACGATTTAAGGAGGCATAAACCTTCTTTAACCAAGTTTAGCTTTTTGAAATTTCACTGTGACATTATAGGCCTCATACATCCAGGCATGTTAGATTCTACCTAGCAAACCCGGGCAGTCAATTCTTTCTAACAGAACAGTCAACAACTCCATGTTAACCCTCCTGGCTAGGGTCAAAAGGTTATCTGAACCTTACTCTTCGCATGTCAGCAGGAAAGTAGATTTCATGGCGTCCTTTCAATAATGCCATAAAAATGCTAGGTCACCGCTGAAACAAAAAAAGTTTTTCAATCCGCTTCGTCAACGACATGTCCTCAGAAAATGTCTAAAATGTGGCCCCTGGTGCCCATTGACCTTTGACCTGTAACCTCCAATTTCGGGCACAGTGATGGCTTTTCCTACCATGATGCTATACACCGACTCTGCATTTCCTCCCTATACCTTAAGTTAAGGAGGGAATGTTCCCCCTTCTTTTACACCTCTTGACCTTTGACCTTTGACCCCCAGCTTCAACATCCCAACTCGTTTTCGGATTACCCCCCCACGTCCCGAATATCGTGACCGTACGTCGAGCCGTTTAGATTTGTGCCCAACTGTTGACGGACGGACGGACGCTCGCACGGACGGACGGACGGACGGACGGACGGACGGACGG
>NW_014578087.1:0-2832 GCF_000485595.1 Priapulus caudatus | reverse complement strand
CATGATGCTATACACCGACTATCACGAGCCTAGATCGAGCCGTTTAGATTTGTGCCGCAATTCTTCATTTCCTCCCTATACCTGAAGTTAAGGATAGAGTGAATGTTCCCCCTTCTTTTACACCTCTTGACCTTTGACCTTTGACCCCCAGCTTCAACATCCCAACTCGTTTTCGGATTACCCCCCCACGTCCCGAATATCGTGACCGTACGTCGAGCCGTTTAGATTTGTGCCCAACTGTTGACGGACAGACGGACGCTCGCACGGACGGACGGACGGACGGACGGACGGACGGACGATCATGCGATTCTACAAGCTGCATCTGACTATGTCAGATGAGCTAAAAAGTTATACCTACCTACCTACCCTAATTTTCACAATCCATGTGACCCGAACCAAAGGTATTTTTTTGTTTGGCCTTACCTCTTTCTGCTGCTTCTACTGCTACTCCCTCCGCTGCTCTCATGCTCCTTCTCTTTCCTGAAGCTTCGTCGTAAATCGTCAAACACGTCAACAAGGTTGTCTGTCAGCTTGCGTGCCTTTCGATCGTCAACATAGCGTGACAGTTTGTCTGTGATCTTTTTCCTGTCATATCCCTACATAGGACCACGTAGAATATGTTATGAATTAAAGGAGGTCACCATGGCAAGATCATTGTCTACAAAATAGCATGACAGCTTCTCGGTATTTTTTGCTGTATCTCCACATTAGACTGCAGAGAATTAATAGGCAATGTGCAAAGATCATGCAACATCTTGCACAAACGTGTGAGAACATCAGTGGTGTGCAAAACGGATATGAAATCAACCATTTACAGAACCTATCACGTATGTAGTTATTATAAACAATATACATACCAGTTGTAAAAAAGGCAAACATCTACTTTTAAGTAGCAAATTTAAACCTTCATCTAGATTGTGATTGGGTCTGAATCTGGCCTGCACAAAACCTTGCATATGATCCAGAGATGCCAACAGTTATTAACCAACCATGTACAGATTAAATAGGGACGTATATCCGGTAAATACATACCTTCACAAAACAGCTAACAGCAGCTGCCTCTGCGTGGGGTTCACTGTAGCCAAGAAATTTGTAGACAACTTTTTCAATCTTCGGACGTGCCTGGTCAACCTCAGGCCGCGACATCGCACCTGACCTACGTAAGAAGTAAGAAAGCATGAGAGTCAACCACGCTACACGGTTCAATAGAAATGGTGGTCAACAGGAATTAGATGTCATTTAGCATAAAGCTGCGAGATGGGTATCCAAAATCTATTATGATAGTTCTGAAATTGTTTTGACTCAACTTCATTGGCCTTCTCACTATGTCTTCTAAGTTTCTCCATGCAAAACTTATAACCTTTCATGATAAAATTTATCATGGCCAGGTGAAGATTAGCATTCCCTTTTCACTTAATGAAGCCAATTCGTGGCACTCTTCAGAGCACATTTCGTGCAGGATTTCACGAGATATCTCTGGCGGGAGTAGGTATGAACAAAGGCCAGCGTTATAATTCGAACAAGTGAACATTTATGTACACATAGATACCAAGAAGGAAGCTGTTGGATGTGTTTTCGTTCTGTGATCGTGTGAAATGAAGCGAGCGTTGAACGAATTTTTCGATTCCGCTTTCCTACCTGCTCTCCTATTCATGTTGTTTGTGCACGCAGCACAGGGCGAGTGTGCGGTGTACTTGTGTGTTGCAGATGAGCATTTGACCGGCATTTACAGGCGATTATAGGCGAAATAGAGTAGAGAAACATTATTATTAAGACTTTGGTACATTTCGTGTTTATTTACCATTAATTTTTTTATTGAGACGTTCCAAGTGCCTGTGTTAGTGATGATAATGATTGACACACATCACACATCAACACACGCCGTCGCAGTGACACACTGACGCTCATAGGGTCTATGTCCCCCAGGGTACTGCCGGAACGTACCCTGGGTACGGTCCGGTATACCGGAACGTACCCTGGTACTATCCAATATGCCGGACCGTACCTCGCCTACTGAGCTACTCCACTAACGAGTCTAGGGAGTCGCCTATGCCTACGCCCTAATCCTAACCCTAACCATATCAAATACTGAAATAGTGACCAGGGTACGTTCCGGCAGTACGCTGGGGGACATAGACCCTCTCAGCCACAGGCACTTGGAACGTCTCAATAAAAACAAGTGCCGCGGAGTAACAGCGCTCATCTAACGTCTACTGCGGTGACTCTGTGGTGGAGTGGTGGGATTCTAGTAAACCCTGTTAGTCCCAAATGTGTTCACATACACGCCAAAACATTGGAAGGCACAGGGATGGTATCAGGAACCTTCTCAAAGGAATGATCTCAAGGAGGCGGGTTACAACATGGATTTTTTACTGTTAGAAAGATTTGACTGCGCGGTGCTAGTAGAATCGTTATACGCCTGGATGTATGAGGCTAGCAATGTCACAGTGATAAGTTTCAAAAGCTAAATTAGTTTGAAGAAGTTTTAATGCTCCTGGTAAAGCGTAATAAGTTGTCTATGGATTCTGTACTGTCCCAGTGTGTTCATGTAACGTGATGCCACTGCCAGTGGCCACTTGCAGTGCCAAGTGCATGTGGTTGGTGGTACTGTGTCGTTTTTGCGCTGCGGTTAATTAGTTACAGTGGCAGCTCTCTATTTCAGCCTGGTAGGCTTGCGTAGGTATAAAGGATGTGTGTTACCTGACTTCTGTCTTGCAGAATAGTTTTGTTACTGACTACGTACGATGCGGAGCTTCCATCTTTTAATCTAAGACACTAACTACGCGCCATCCTCGTGGCAAACTTCATACGAATCATACGATGCCCGCAACG
>NW_014578086.1:116602-120249 GCF_000485595.1 Priapulus caudatus | reverse complement strand
GATCCTATATAGTATACCATTACTCTATCCGTAGCAAATTGAATAGTAGGCTATTGTAACCAGGTAATACGGCCCCGACACCAGATATATAGATACCACAAACGTAGAATGATTGGTCCTAGGACCCAATCAGACTGAAACATAATTATTCCTATAATATAATATAGAGTATTCAGTAATTAACATTTTCTACCAATATTTAAAATATCAGTGCATCTATATAATCATCTGAGCACAACACACACCATCACACACACACACACACACACACACACACACACACCCGCACACCGCACACCAGGGCGCGCGTTGGGGCGGCTCGGCACATTTCCCGCTCACACACACACACACACACACACAAACACACTGACGACACCATCACCGAGCTACTTTCCCTTGTCCCCACACAACATCACACACACACACACACACACAACACACACCCACAAACACACAGCAACACTTTCACACCCCCCTTCCACACACACACACACACATAACACCCCCCAGCCCCCACACACACACATCACACAGCATCTATCTATCTATCACCCCCCTTTCTTCTCTCTCTCTCTCCTCTCTCTCTCTCTCTCCTCTTCACTTCTTTCTCTTCTCTATCTGTCTGCCTTATTAAGTGGGCGCTCCATGTGAGAGCTAACCCAGAGCCACATCGCTTCTTACTATCTTGCGCAAGTAGCAAATAAACAAATACAATAAATTCCTTGAAAAAAGGCCGCACGCGCCGGCCCCCGGCGCCATCGCTCCATCACAACCTGGCAGCAACACCCAACGCCAGCCCATTATACAAGTGAAAAACATTTACAGTATCTTCACCCGCACTCTACGCGCGTAGCAGTAGCACTGCAGCCAGCAGGCATCAGCATCAGCAGCAGCAGCGCAGCCAGCAGCAGACAGCAGCATAGTTATAGCAGTAGATAAGTAGCCAGCTGCAGCAAGTATCAGTCAGGCAGCAGTAGTGTAGGTAGCAGCAGCCCACCCAAGCAACTTAAGCGGCACGGCCATCAGCAGCAACAAAGAGCCCAGCAGCAAACCACCACAAACCACCACCACCGACTTCCGCACCAGCACACCACACCTAGCAGCACCACGCACCAGCACAACAGGCGTTCTGTCGCAGCCCACCCTCCCTCCCCACTAACATCTTCCCCTCCTCCTCTCCCCTCTCTCCACCACTCAAATACACCTCTCTCCACCCCCTCAATCCTCACCCCTCCCTCTCCGCATCGCCTCCTCTCTCCATACGCCTCCTGCCCCTCCCTCGTCGCGTCCCTACTTCCTCTCCCCGTCTCTCCTCTCGCTCCCTCGCCGCTGCGCCCCTTCCCTGGCCTCCGGCTCCCCTCTCCCTCCCCCCGCTCACTTCCCGCGAGCCGGGGTTAATACCCCACCGCGCTGTGCCTATAGTATTGAGTGAAGTGCTCAGCGATGATTAGTAGTCATCAAATACTGCACAGACCCTCAAATTAGGCCGAAGACGGTACACAGGAATCCCTTCGCCCTCCGGCGGAGGCCGTCGTCGCGCGGACCGAGAATAAGCAAAGAGTGATACGTTGCCGACGTATGCGGCCCCGCTATCGCCTCAGCGACCACAGCCCCCGTGCCGTCTTGGGTTAGCGCCCGCGAGATCAGATCTCGCACCGAGGATAGAGAATGACGATTCGGCGCTCGCCGTCGTGCCCAAAAAAGACTCAAAGTCACCCTAATATCAGCAAAACTGCACCGAGCGAGGCAGGCGGGAAAGGAGCTACGCGGGTGCGCAACACCGATATACAGAGCAGAAGGGGGATCAGAGAAAGGGAGCTGAAGAGAGGTGAGATAGAGAGGAGAGGAGAAGAGGTGGGCGGCGAGAGGGGAGAACTAGGAGAGAGAATTGAGGGAGAGTGAAGGAGAGAGATAGAGGGATAAGGTAGATGGACGAAGGAAGAGGAGGGGGCTGAGAAATACGTTAAAGGAATGGGCACCGCCACACTGAGAGAGATCTAGGGAACGAGACCGAGCAGACATGACATAGAGACATAACAGAGAGACACAAGCCAGACAAGCTAATCCCAGAGCGCGGCGCGCAGTAGAGAGAGAACAGAGGAGAGGCAGAGAGAGTAGACGAGAAGAGAGAAGAAAGACCGGGTCAGAGAGAGACCGAGAGAGAACGAGAGACGAGAGAGAGAGAGAGGGAGTAAAGATAGAGAGAGAGGAGTACAGAGAGAGATAACGCGACACGCACATATAGCGCCAGATACCTGCTAGGCGAACTACCCGCGCTACACAAGTCCGGGTGGAAGTACTGGTTAGTAGTTACGCAGTTCGTAGTGAGCCATTACTCTCGCCTATGTTGACGTCACCGGGTGCCGACTCGTTTGCCTCGCCGTAGCCCTCTGTGCATCGCCACACTCCTGCTCCATACCCACAGACCGATTATGCGAGGCTGCTCGCTTTTAAGCTTCACCAATTAGAGATATCGAAAGATCGTATCCCGTACGTGAGGGATTATGAGAGCGGCAGCTCGAGATAGAGAACCACGAGAGCCATATCACCTAGCGAATAGACCACGACAGCGGAATGCTAGAGCGGAGGAGAGAGAGAGAGAAGAGAGAAGCCGTGAAGAGAGAGAGACGAGAGCGTGAGAGAGAGCACGCAAGGGAGAGGGTGCCCAAAGATATGGAAGAATGGAATGGAGCGAGCGAGAGAGAGCGAGAGAGAGAGGAGACGAGGAGGAGTGAGGAGGCGGAGGGAGAGTAGCCGAAAAATGTGGCGAGAAGGGCGGAGTAGAGGGGGCAGAGACGGAGAGGTGAAAGATAGTGCGAAATGATATGAAGCGAGAAGTAAAGCCCTACCGTGGCAAGCGAGAGAAGAATGAGCAGCAAGGACGAGTGTGGACGCAGGCGGTGAAAAACCTGAGCAAGGCGCAGCCCTCCCGGATGTACGTTGGCGTGCACAGAGACAACGGCCGCCGCCGCGGTAAGGGGAGATGAGTTAGGCGAAGACAGCGCAGATCGCCACAGTCAGTACTAGCGGAGAGTAGCAAGGGAGCGCTGATATAAGTAGAGAGAGAGAGAGAGAGAGATATAGTAGAAAGGAGAGAGGAGAGAGAGAGCGAGAGCAGAGAGAGAGAGAGAGAGAGCAGAAACGCGGGCGCAGCGCTCCGATAGAGAGAGAGAGAGAGAGAGAGAGCGCGCGCGCCCGATGATAGAGAGAGCAGCAAGAGAGAAGAGAGAGAAAGCGAGAGAGAGAGAAAGAGAGCGGGAGATCAGAGAGAGAGAGAGAAGAAACGAAATAATTAGAGGAATTATAGATATAGAAAAAGAGATGCTAGCGAGGAAGTAATAGAGAAAGGCCTAAGAACGAGAATTAGAGAGTAGATGGAAGTGGTGGGGAACACACTAACATGAGAGTAAGGGAGCATGGAAGAAGAAGGATGGCAGAGGGGTACGAGAGAGTCGTTAGCATAAACGTAAAAGACACGTTCCTTACATCCTTCTATAAAATATAAAGACACAGCGGATTCCGTTTATCCCTATTTATATTATCCCTATTTAAAATATATGCATTACATTTTCAGCGCTAACTGCGACGTAAACCATGGCCATCACATACATGTTTATATATATATATATATATATATATATATATAT
>NW_014578086.1:111172-113816 GCF_000485595.1 Priapulus caudatus | reverse complement strand
CTCTCTCTCTCTCTCTCTCTCTCTCTCTCTCTCTCTCTCTCTCTCTCTCTCTCTCTCTCTCTCTCTCTCTCTCTCTCTCTTCTCTCTCTCTCTTCTCTCTCTCTCTCTCTCTCTCTCTCTCTCTCTCTCTCTATCTCTCTCTCTCTTTCTCTATCGACAGTAATTACATAAATATAAAGATACCTGTAGATTATCCTTCATGTGTATACATGGATATATAACCTATGTATGTATTCTTTATAATATATTATTATAAATGATTTTTTATCTTACTTTCTATCTTTCTTTCTTTATTCATTTAGTAATGACTGATTACTAAGTGACAACAGTTACACGGTCCTCAACGACAAAAATTCCTGCGATAATTTGGGCCATCGTTTCATGCTTCCGCTGCCTCCCGCCTGACCCCGCATCCTCCCGGCATCTTCCTCCGTATCCTCTCTCGCAGCTTCCTGCATAACCCGGCATCCTCCCCCGCCTCCTCCCTCGCAGCCTCCTTCATGACCCGGCATCTTCCTCCGCATCCTCCCTCGCAGCCTCCTTTATGACCCGGCATCCTCCCCCGCATCCTCCCTCGCAGCCTCCTTCATGACCTGGCATCCTTCCCCCGCATCCTCCCTCACAGCCTCCTTCATGACCTGGCATCCTCTCCCGCATCTTCCCTCGCATCCTCCTTCATGCGGGTGCATACGTGCATCGGACGGACGATGAAGAGAAAACTAATATAAGAAGAGTAGCGCGATATATAGCTGTACGCATCACGCGGCTCGGGTGCCGACACAATAAAACGAAGGGGACCACTTTGAGGAGATTTTTATTAGCGCCGCAATAAATATTTCGCAAATTTTATTTAGCGCGCCGAAACCCCGTTAGATTCCAAATTAGAAGCTGCTACAAATTGACCTTTCTCCGGCCGGCAAAAGTTGCGACACTCCGTGCATACACGTGTATAATTATGAGCGCTTTACGGCACCACCTCGCGTCGTAAAATGTGCTGCGCGTGTAAATTAGAGAGTAAATCGGCCTCGAGCAAATATTAGAAGCTCGTATCCATACTTTACGACCGGCCAAATGATAATAACTTTTCCAGTCATCCTCGCCACCGAAAACCAACTTTGCGCAACTTCTGAATAGGACGAGTGGGTAAATACACGCTTTGTAGCGGCACGCTACATTAAAAAGTAATAGCTTTACGACGCGGCTGTCGGCCGATTTAACGCGATCTACAAAATGCTGCGTGCGCATCGAGTCCAATCTTCAGTTAAGAGTCACGGCTGCATGTATACGACCCGCGCCGTAGCCTGATCATAACGATATCGCATCGTAAAAGAATTGTGCTTCTGCCTCCTTCTCCTCCTCATCCTCGTTCTCACCTCTAATCACAGTTCGGTGCTCTGCCGCTCGGCGGCGCTGGCCGACGTTCGGCGTATAGGTGGCGCTGCTCCGTTTACCTCTCAAGGTCGCGTTGTTTAGCACGCGTGGGTCTGACGACGGGAGGCGAAATGTCTCTCGCCGACGTACAAATACTCGTATTAGAATAACTAGATAGCACGCAGGGGGAGCTATTCAGCTGCATGGGACCGCCTGCATGGTGACAGCTCTCTCTCTCTCTCTCTCTCTCTATTGGCGGCGGGTTGTGGACAGTTAATTATAAATGCGTTTATGTATATGGTGTGCGAGCTCGCGAGATCGCGCGCGTGTGTGCGTGTGCGTGTGCGTGTGTGTGCATGTGCATGTGCGTGTGTGCGTGTGCGTGTGCGTGTGCGTGTGCTTTTGCGTGTGCGTGTGTGTGTGCGTGCGTGTGTGTATGTATGTGTGTGTGTGTGTGTGTGTGTGTGTGTGCGTGTGCTGCGTGTGGCGTGGTGTGCATGTGCGTGTGCGTCGTGTGGCGTGCGCGTGTGCGCTGTGCCGTGTGCTCTGTGCGGTGTGCGTGTGTGTGTTGCGTGCGTGTGTGTGTATGTGTAATGTGTGTGCTGTGTGTGTGGTGTGTGTGGTGTGTGTGTGTGTGTGTGTGTCGTGTGTGTGCTGTGTGCAGCGAGCGTGCTGTGTTATGTGTGTGTGTGTGTGTGTGTGTGTGTGTGTGTGTGTGTGTGTGCGTGGGTGTGTGTGCGTGCGTGCGTGTGTGCGTGGGTGTGTGCGTGCGCGTGTGCGTGTGTGTGCGCGTATGTGTGGATGTCGGAGAATTGCGTAAGCAGGCGTATGTGGCCGCCGCTAGCTTGCCTCGCGCCTGGCGTGATCACAGACAGACGGACGGACGGACGCGCCGATATATAATAATAATTGCGACGCGTATATTTACACGCCGCCGCTAAATAGCTTTGAAAATGCTCGCGTTCGAGAAGGTGACGTCACGCGCTCGGCCGCCCCGCGCTTTTATCGGTTTCTTGCGTTTACGTGCAGAATTCGAATGCGTCATGTCTTTAAACTGTAATGGGAGGAAATAATGAGTCTGCTACGGCATGGCAGGTGCGCATATGCATATGACTAGCGCGAGAGAGAAACAGGGGGAGAGAGAGAGGGGGAAAAAAGGGAAAGAGCGCGAGCGAGAGAAAGAGATAGGGGCAAGGGAGAGAGAGAGCGCGAGCGAGAGAGAGGAGCGAGAGGGGGAGAGAGAGGAGGGAGAGAGAGAGAGAGGAGGAGAGAG
>NW_014578086.1:99918-108632 GCF_000485595.1 Priapulus caudatus | reverse complement strand
ATGCACACACATCTGTCCCTCTCTATCCACGCACGTCTGTCCCTCTCTATCCACGCACGTCTGTCCCTCTCTATCCACGCACGTCTGTCCCTCTCTATCCACGCACGTCTGTCCCTCTCGTCTGTCCCTCTCTATCCACGCACGTCTGTCCCTCTCTATCCACGCACGTCTGTACCTCTCTATCCACGCACGTCTGCCCCTCTCTATCCACGCACGTCTGTCCCCTCTCTATCCACGCACGTCTGTCCCTCTCTATCCACGCACGTCTGTCCCTCTCTATCCACGCACGTCTGTCCCTCTCTATCCACGCACGTCTGTCCCTCTCTATCCACACACGTCTGTCCCTCTCGTCTGTCCCTCTCTATCCACACACGTCTGTCCCTCTCTATCCACACACGTCTGTCCCTCTCTATCCACACACGTCTGTCCCTCTCGTCTGCCCCTCTCTATCCACGCACGTCTGTCCCTCTCTATCAACGCACGTCTGTCCCTCTCTATCCACGCACGTCTGTCCCTCTCNATACTGCTGCTGCTGCCGCTGATACTGCTGCTGCTGCAGCTGCACCGTCAGCAAAACAAACATCGGTGTGATTTATATACGATGCAGTGGCGAGATTTATGCATGCCCGTCATGAAGATGGCTGCCTGCAATCATTTCCTGGTTACGCGCGCTTGCATATATTGTTGTTGTTGTTGTTGTTGTTGTTAGCTACTGGAACCTTACTACTAAATAGCAATACGCCAAATAGCATTCGCTGTTTAAGATATAATAAGATATGTTGCGATGATAATTATTATTTATGGATGGCCGTGTCGACGGAAACGAAGACAAACATATAGCCCACCTCACCACCATCTCCGCGCGTCCTTGAAGCCAACAGTCAGCCAGTACTTTCCCCTGTCCCTGTATCTCCCCTGTCCCCACAGATCCCCTGTCGCACCACCTTCGCTGAACCACCACCTTCCCCGCCCGCCACCTCCACTCTCCCTACACCTCCACTGTTCCACCATCTTCCCTGCCCAACTACCTCGCCTGCACCGCTACCTCCCCTGCCCCGCCACCTCCCGTGTTAAACCACCTTCCCTGTCGTACCACCTTCTCTGCCCCGCCACCTCCCCTGTTCCACCACCTCCCCTGTTCCACCCCCTCCTTTATCCCGCTATCTCCCCTGTCTCCACACCTCCCCTGTCCAACCACCTTCCCTGAACCACCACCTCCCCTGCCTCGCTACCTCCCCTGTCACACCACTTTCCCCGCCCCGCCACCTCCCCTCTCCCTACACCTCCACTGTTCCACCACCTGGCCTGCCCTGCTACCTCCCCTGTCCCTACACCTCCCCTCTCCCTACACCTCCCCTATTCCACCACCTTGCCTGCCCCGCTACCTCCCCTGTTCAACCACCTTCCCTGTCGCACCACCTTCCCTGCCCCGCTACCTCCCCTGTCAAGATGCAGATGCACGAGCGTACTAACTGAAGAGATACTAACGACTACTGTAAGTTACTATACTGACTTTTAGAACTACTACTGACTTGTAGAACTACTACGGACTTGTAGGCAACTACCAACGAGTTATAACCACCAGGCAGGCTGACCGGTTGCCCCGCTAAAGTCAGGCCACGTCACAGCGACAATACGTGTGTCGAATGCACATCATAATCTTAACGACCGACTCATTATAAATTCAGAGCTATGCCAATATAGTTATAAAACAAAAGCATTCAGAGCTCTAAAAGGAACGTGTTATGCGCGCCCATAAACTAATAACTGCATCGTAATTTTAAATTATATACATTTCAATATAAAATGCAATTATATGACGCTACGCACAAAGCATTCGAAAGCGGTGAGCGTTACGCCACGGTCGTCGTCAGCACCGTGAATGAACCGATTGAAAACAAATATTTGTCAATTTAGAGATCTGAAGTATAATCTGACGTGGAAATTGGCGTGGGAATCACAGTAGCTGTACTCAGACGCTACACGTATAAAGTTGTTAGTGCGTATCCGAGGGAAAAGACCCGAAAACTTACTTACGACCCGTCAACTCTTCTTCCTTGCGCCTAAGCGATATGATATCTTCTATTGTAAATGCATGTATTTACGTATTCGGTGGTTTTAAATAAATAAATAAATTTAATCTAATCTAATCTTAATGTGCAGATTAACATCCGTTTTATATGATCGAATCACGCTGAACACGTTGTTCTGGTGTCCATGTTGTTCTGGTGTTCACTATGTTCTGGTACCACTGTTGCTCTGGTGTCCACGGTGTTCTGGTGTCGTCGTTGTTCTGGTGTCCACGGTGCTCTGGTGTTCACAGTGTTATAATGTGAACTGTGTACAGGTGGTCATAGCGTTGTCGTGTCTAATTTACTCTGTTATTTACTGTGTTCAGATGTCCATACCATTATGGTATCGGCACCCCTGTAGCGTCTATGCAGTCTTGGTCTCCATCTCCATTCTCTGTCTCTCCAACGAAGCATATCCAGAAAATATTATTACTGTATGTAAGATGTATTATTGCTATATATGTATATTATATAACATTGTGCTATTATGGGTTCAAACTAATAAATATTCATGAACATTGCCCAGTTGAAAATTGTGAGTCATCTCACACCGTTAACTTTATTTGCCTATTATGGCGGGAAAATCTTCTCTCCGGTCTCTCTCTCTCTCTCTCTCTCTCTCTCTCTCTCTCTCTCTCTCTCTCTCTCTCTCTCTCTCTCTCTTCTCTTCCAGATCTCATCTCTTCTCTCGTTTCTCCTGCACTCATTCCCTCACGCCATTTCAGCTGTCGGTCTGCCCTCTCTCCCCCCTCTCTCTATCTCTTTCTGTCTCTCTCCCTCGCTCTCTAACACTGCCTCTTCGGCTAATCTACTCCCCCTCTCTCTGTGTCTATCCTCATGCACTCGCTGTCTCTCTCCTCATCAAACCGCTTCTCCCCGCTCTCTTCTCGCTTCTCTTGCGCTCGCGTCTCTTTCTCTCTCCTTTAAGACATTTTCGACGCAATTCGCATGCAGTTAACAGACCCGTGTGCGCTGGCGCGTTGATAATATAACGAGGAAGATAAATGGGAGCAATTAATCACTTGATTATCTACAACGAATTAATGGAACCAAATGTACACAATCGAATATTAAAGTAACTCGTTATTTATCAAGACCGCCGTGCTTGCTCTGCTGCTATATATTACATGGCTACTAGCTGCTGCTGCTGCTACTAACTCTATACTACAAAAACTACTACCTACTACTACTACTAGCTACTGCTGCTGCTGCTGCGGCTGCTTATCTACTGTTGCTGTTGTTGTGCTTGTTGCTGCTATACTACTGCTTGGCTGCTGGCTAACTACTACTATTACTACCTGCTGCTGTGCTACTGTTTTGTTGGGCTCGCTACTGCTGGCTGCTACGCTGCTGCTACTGCGATTACGCCTGCTACGCTGTGGTTACTGTGTGCTTGCTAACTGGCTGCTGCGGCTAACTGCTGCTACTGCTGCTGCTGCTGTTAACTGTACTATGTTGGGCTGTTGCGTGTGGCTGACGCACCTCGCTGCCTGCTGTTGTTGTTGTTGCTGCTGCTGCTGCTGCTGCTGCTCCTGATGTTGCTGTTGCAGTTTGGCGGTGCTGGGCTGCTTGCTACTACGCGCTTGCCGTCGCTGATACTGCTGCTGCTGGCAGCTGCACCGTCAGCAAAAACAAACATCGTGTGATTTATATAGCGAAATGCAGTGGCGAGATTATGCATGCCCTCGTCATGAAAGATGGCTGGCCTGCAATACATTTCACTGGTTACGCGCGCTTGCATATGTTGTTTGTTGTTGTTGTTGTTGTTGTTGTTAGCTACTGAAACCTTACTACTAAAAGCAATACGCCAAATAGCATTCGCGTGTTTAAAGATATAATAAAGATATTGTATGCGATAATAATCATTATTTTATGGATAGCCGTGTCGACGGAAAACGAAAAGACAAACATATAGCCGCTACACCTCACCACCAATCTCCGCGCGTACGAACATTGAAGCCAAACAGTCAGCCAGTACTTCCCGCTGTCCCCTGTAGTCTGCCCTGTCCTCACAATCCCTGTCGCAACGACACCATTCCCTGAACCAAACCAACCTTCCCCGCCCCGCCCGCCTCCGCCTCTCGCCTACACCTCCACTGTGCACCATCTCGCTGCCCGCAGACTACCCCATCGCCTGCACCGCTACCTCCCCTGCCCGCCAACCTCCCCTGTTCAAGCCACCTTCCCTGTCGCGACTCACCTTCCCTGCCCTCCGCGCATCGTCCCCTGTTCCACCAACCTCTCGCCTTTTCCACCCCCCTCCTTTATCCCGCACTATCTCCCCTGTCCTCCACACCCTCCCCTGTCCAACCACACTTCCCCTGAAACCACCAACCTCCCCTGCCTCGCTACGGACCTCTCCCCTGTCACACCACTTTCCCCGCCCCGCCACCTCCCCCTCCCTACAACCTCCACTGTTCCACCAACCATTGCCTGCCCCGCTACCATCCCCTGTCCTCTACACCTCGCGTCCTCCTCCTAAATACACCTCCCCTAATTCCCACCACCTTGCCTGCCCCGCTAACCTCCCCTGTCAACCACCTTTCCTGTCAGCAACGCACTTCCCTGCCCCCTAACCCGCCCCATGTCGCCTACAACTCCCCTGTTCCACATTCACTCTCCCCTGTCGGCCACCACCTCCCATGTCCCCCCTGATCGACCAAGACCCCTCCCCTCTGCCGAGTGCACGTGGTTTTTAGCAAATAATCATCCCCCCCCGCCCGCAAAAAAAACACTGGCGACTGATCCTAAACCGAGTTAAGTGCTGAAATATAAACATCCGCGAACGTTCGATGTACGCAACACGCAGCAGCCAACCTCATCGATTAAACTAATCAATACGCGGCTGCAAAAACATCAGCGGCGAGCGGAAATAGCGCGCTCGACGGCGGTGGTGCACGTGCATGCGTATATACAATTGACGCGGCGTATTGTGGGCAGTTATGTTTCCTGTGTTATCAATATAACCCGCGATTAGGGGCGAATGAATGACAACAACTGGCCCGTTTGTTAACGACACAACGCGTCTTATAATATGTTAGTCCTCCATATGTCGCCGGCCGACTCACCCCCCTCCTCCTACCGGTATATCCCCCCCGTCCCCCTCGGTGCGGGGGGGGGCCTTTGTGTGCTCCTGTTTTGTGGCAAACTTTATTAAATTCACATTAGGCGGTGTTGGGCAAATAGATGCGATTGTGTGACGATGTGGCCGGCAAACCACCACAGCACACACACACGCGCGCGCGCACGAACACACACACATCACACACACAACACAACACCACACAAACACACACACACACACACACACACACATACACACACACACACACACACACACACACCACACGACGCACGCACGCACGCAACGCACGCACGCACAAGCACGCCTCACACGACACACACCTCCACACACCCACACGACACATACCACACAAGCACACAGCACACACTACACACACACACATCACGCCACGCAGCACAACACACTAGAGCACCATTTAATTCACACAGAACACACACACAACATTCACACACACACCACATTTCCTCACCATCACACGCCACGCACAACACAGTCACACACACACACACGCCGAATCCCGATCACTCGTAATTTATCGGTGGAGACTGAATATCCATCACTGATGCTCCGCTGCAGGCAGCGCTGTCATTTAACTGAGTTTCATTCCTCATTGCAAATTTGTGCGCTATCCCATTACTGGGCCATGCAACACCCACGCACGACAACAACACATCCACACACCCACATCACAGCACACACACACACACACCCACACACCACACACACGCGCCGTGCGTGCGGGCGACCGCCATGCACTCGTGTTACGTGCGTGCGTGCGTGCCTGAGAGCGTGCGAAGCTCGTGTCATGCGTTCGTACGTGCTATTGTATGGGCCGTCCGTCCGCCCATCTCGTGTGCGCGTGCATATATGTGTACGGCAACTCCGTTGAGTACGAGTGTCTGTCCTCCATTATGGTCATTTGTCTAGTCGCAAGGCCTGCCTGTTCATTCACGGTGTCTTTTTAATACATAATGAGACGGATTTTTTATGAATGTATTATAAACTATTATTTGATGGTTCAAATACCGTGCATGACGTAGAAACATAAGTTTAAATGTCCAAATGTGAATCTAAATGTAAACTATGTCGTGTTAAAAGGGGGGTATGATCATTCGATCCTACCGTATCTTTACTCGCAAGATGACATAACCGCGAAATGGCACACGCCTTTTATTGGTGAATGAAAGCTTATCATATGTCGTTCTTCTTCAGTTAATCACATATAAACGGTTGGATTCGCCTCTCTTCGAAAGCTGTCCTTGCATTTAGAATTATGACGAGAAAAAATGAAAAAGTGAACTGCATGGTAATGTGAACGAGTGAGAAAAATAACAACACTGGTGGCAAATGGAGAAGTTGATGTGTAATTGTAAAATGTGTAATTTTTGGGCAAAAATAAAATGTCTCGGTTAAAAATTTGTCCGCGTTTGAATAGAATAATAGAGAACGTGTGGTGCATGTCTGTGCCACGCACCGCGCAATGCGAACTATACACGTAATGTGTGTGTGTGGTGTGCTGTGTGTGATGTGTGTCGTGTTTGTCGGTCCGTGTGTGTGTGTGTGTGTCGTGTGTTTGTGTGTGGTTGTGTGTGTGTGTGAGAGTAGAGAGAGAGCGAGATGAGAGAGAGAGATGATGAGAGAGAGAGTGCGTGCGTGCGTGACTGCGTGTGTGCGCGTATACTGTCGAAGGAAGAATTGGAAGAAGGATGGAGGGCGAAATCTTACACATTAATCGAAGACATGTGCTGGCGAAGAGAGCCAGCCAAACACATCGTAACGGCAAGCAACTATGTCATAAGGCGGCACACAATCAAATCATCTGCAGGGGATATACGTAAATAACGTAAATAACAAATAAAAACGGTTATTGGATATGAACGAGTGAGAAAATGAAGCATTATTGAAGTCGTGTGAATCAAGAGTGGGGGAAACATAATCTTAAATGCACGTGCGCTCAACAATTTCATGTGTATTTAAATGGTATTGCAAAATAGTTGGCTAGTTTGAGTTTGTTCACGTTTTTTAATACACGTGAGATTAGATCGCGCGCAAAGAACGGAGTATATTATATTATATATAACTGTGTTTGGGTGTCGTGTGTGTGTTGTGTGTGTGTGTGTGTGTGGTGTGTGTGTGTGTTGTGTGTGTGGTGCCTGTGTGTGTTGTGTGTGTGTGTGTGTGTGTGTGTGTGTGTGTGTGTGTGTGTGTGTGCGATACCGCGTGTGCGTGTGTCACGGTCTGCGCGTGTGTGCGTGCGTGCGCGTCTGCGTGTATATGCGTATACGTGATTGTGTGCTAACGAGAAAGAATTGTAGAAGATTGTATATATATATATATATATATATATTATATATATTATATAATATAGACATTAGTAACTTGGCTGAAGCAAAGGGGACAGCCAAAAACACACATCAGTTAACGCAGATAGGTCTATTGTCAAAATGGCGCACACATATCAATATCGTTCTGTGGGGGATATAGAAAGAATAACACGTAAATAGCGTAATAACTCAGCACTTGCATCGCCACCAGGGGATCCATCGGCCATCTGTCTTTGAATTTCATAACAACCTTTTTAATAACGCATAAGGCACGCTACTTACGGCAACACTAGGGATTCGTCCCGCGCATAAATACTTGTTCGGCGAGGAAGATCTGTGTCAGAGTGCCTGCATGGCGTTGTAATTAAAAACATTCGCTGTATTCGCTGGAATATAGTCCCGTCAGCAGTTTTATGAAATTTGAAGTCACACGACACGCTGAGTGCCCGCGGGGCGGGCTGGTGCTAGTGAATATGGTAGTGGCTGTGCGTGTGGATCAATGGCATAGCTCGGCGTCGCCATTTCATGAAGGCGTGTTAGATATTCCGCGAGTGTTTCCCTGTGGGCGGCATATGTTTCCTTTTGAACTTATATAAATTGTATTGATCTTTATTGATGTCGTCTGAAGCGGTGTTTATCTTCATCTCTCTATCTTCTCTTCTCTCTCTTTCGGCATCCTCATCTCTCCGTCTCTCTCTCTCTCTCTCGTCTCTCTCCTCTCTGCCTCTCTCTCGCAGCGCAGCGCTTCTCTCTCTCCTTTTCTCTCTCCTCACTGATCATACACACAACACTCACTCTACTCTCCCATCCCCTTTATGCTTCCTCTGCTCTCTCTCTCTATTACCTGTCTCTCAGCTCGCTCTCCATATCTATCTCACTCATTCGTCTCCTCTCTTCTCTGTATGCCCTACCTTCATTTCTCTCTCGTTTCGCTCTATCTCGCCTCTCTCTCTCTCCCCTCTCTCTCTCTCCATCTCTCTCTCTCTCTCTCTCTCTCGCTCTAGATCTCTCTCTCTCTTCGTCTCTCTGCGTCTCTCTTCCCTTTCCCTCCTATCTCTCTCTCTCTCGTCTCTCTCTCTCTCTTCTCTTTCTCCTCCTCTTTCTCCCTTATCGGTCTCTGTCTCTATCCTCTCAGTTCGTCTCTCTATTCTGTCCCTCTCTCATTATCTCTCTCTCTCTCTCGTTTCTCTCTCCCCGTTCTCCGCTCCCTTTATCTGTCTCTCCTCCTCTCTA
>NW_014578086.1:98530-99908 GCF_000485595.1 Priapulus caudatus | reverse complement strand
TGTGTGTGTGTGTGTGTGTGAGAGAGAGAGAGAGAGAGAGAGAGAGAGAGAGAGAGAGAGAGAGTGCGTGCGTGCGTGACTGCGTGTGTGCGCGTATACGTCGAAGAAGAATTGAAGAAAGATGTAGGGCGAAACTTACAATTAATAAGACTGGCTGCGAAAGAGACAGCAAACACATCGTTAACGCAAAGCACTATTGTCAAAATGGCGCACACAATCAATCATCTGCAGGGGATATACGTAATAGCGTAAATAAAAATAAAAAGGTTAGTGGAATGAAAGAGTGAGAAAATAACATTATTTGAATCGTGTGAATCAGATGTGGGGAAACATAATGTTAATGCAGGCGCTCACATTTCAATGTGTATTTAAAATGTGTATTTCGCAAAATAGTTGCCTAGTTTGAGTTTGTTCACGTTTTAATACACGAGATAGATCGCGCGCACGAACGAGTATATATATATATGTGTGTGTGTATGTGTGTGTGTGTGTGTGTGTGTGTGTGTGGGGGGGGGTGTGTGTGTGTGTGTGCGCGCGCGTGCGTGCGTGCGTGCGCGAGAACGTGCGGGCGAGCATGCACGCGTGTGTACGTGCGTGCGTGCGTGCCTGAGAGCGTCCGAGCGCGTGTGCATGCGTTCGTACGTCTATATATGGGCGTCCGTCCGCCCATGCGTGTGCGCGTGCATGTGTACGTGCAAGCGTGAGTACGAGTGTCTGTCCCTCTATATGTCTATTTGTCTAGTCACACGGCCTGCCTGTTCATTCACGTGTCTTTTTATTACAAATGAACGGATTTTACTGAATTATTATAAACTATTATTGTTGGTTCAAATACCTGCATGACGTAGAAAAAGAAGTTAAATGTAAATGTAATCTAAATGTAAACTAGTCGTGTTAAATGATCATTCGATTCTACCTATCTTTACCGCGAGATGACATAACCGCGAGAATGGAACGCTTTTATTGTGAATGAAAGCTTTACATATTTCGTTCCTTTTCATTACACATATAAACGTTGGATCGCCTCTCTTCGAAAGCTGTCCTTGCATTAGAATTAATGGCGAGAAAAAGAGAAAGGTAACTGCATGGAATGGAAGAGTGAGAAACTAACACATGAACAACACTGGTGGCAAATGAGAATGTGATGTGTATTTAAAATGTGTATTTTGCAAAATAAATGTCTCGTTTAAATTTGTCCGCGTTTGAATAAATGAGATAGAACGTGTGTGTGCATGTCTGTGTCCACGCACCGGCATGTGACTATGAACGTAAATGTGTGTGCATGTGTGTGTGTGTGTGTGTGTGTGTGTGTGTGTGTGTGTGTGTGTGTGTGTGTGTGTGTGTGTGTGTGTGTGTGTGTGTGTGTGTGTGTGTGTGT
>NW_014578086.1:90012-92512 GCF_000485595.1 Priapulus caudatus | reverse complement strand
AAGTGCACAAACAGACAAGCGAGCGGTAATTACATTTGGTCACCGAGAAAGGCTGTCTGTTTGACTGTTTAAACAACTTCGGCTCGGCAAATACTCGCCCCGTTTCGCGCTGAATCGCCCGATCAAGTGCCTTAATGACTTTTTCACTGACGGCGCGCGAGCTGAAAAGAAACCCGCTAAATAACGGCCGCCATTCAGCGTCTAGCGTTTCCTGGTGCGGCAAGGGCAGAAGCAGCGGCGGCAGTAGCAGCGGCAGCGGCAGCAGCAGCAACAGCGGCAGTAGCAGCAGCGGGAATAACGGCAACACAGCAGCAGCAACAACACCAGCTGGGGCAGCAGCAACAGCAGCATCAGCTATCTATTTATCTATCTATCTATCTATCTGTCTGTCTATCTATCTATCTATCTAGCTATCTATCTATCTATCTATCTATCTATCTATCTATCTATCTATCTATCTATCTATCTATCTATCTATCTATCCATCCATCCATCTATCTATCTATCTATCTATCTATCTATCTATCTATCTATCTATCTATCTATCTATCTATCCATCCATCCATCCATCTATCTATCTATCTATCTATCTCGCTACAAAATATTATGACGAGAGAATTCATCAGACTTATATACGAATAATTAAATAGAAAAGGTAGGTGAAATTATAGTCAAGATCATAATAAGAAAAAGAAAGCTAGTTACAGTAGCACAAAAGTGAGTCAGACGTAAGAGAACATGGGGTAGGCGCTGAACAAAACAGTAAATGTCAAAGCTAATATGTATAGGAAAAGCGTCATAGGTATATAATAAATAGAATAATTAGGATGTCAAATATATTGAAGCAACAAGTGAATAGATCTAGAAAAACAAGTATGAACCACGCGGTGAGCCAGGCGCCCCTTTCGCCGCGTCTGACACTGTGCGGCGTCGCCCGTGTCGCAAGAGCGGCGCTGCTACGCTGCTCCCTGAGCCCTAATGCTTCGCTCATCTCGCCGTTGCCTCTGACAAGACGCAGGCCGCGCGGCGTGGCTGGTAATTTCCTGTCCGCCTCCCAACCCACTTGCCGGGCCGACTAAACGTTGAACCGCACCGACGGTCTCACCGCAAACGCGAACAGCCTCTGCGGCGGTGCAATACCACCCCATGCCACCCGCCCGCCGACCCCTCTACATAATCCCGACAATCCGCGCGCCCGCCTGCCGCCCACCAACCGCGCCGCCGCCATCCGACCCGCATACGCAATCCTCCCGCACGCACCCCCCCCCCCCACCCACCCCCCACACACACCTTTCCCACACACACAGGCCCCACCCCCAAATGTTGCCCACGCACGCACGCGCCGCCACCCGCCAACCACACCCAACCCACTCCCCCCACGGGAGTTTTGACAGAGAGCAGGGGGAGGGGGAGGGAAGCGGGCCGGAAAACTATCGTTCTGTGCACTCAGGCCGTCAACTCGCACCAGCTGTCTGTGTCGCGGCGGACACGTCAAGCTTATATAATATAATCTGTAGGGGCGACGTCGATCAGAGCCTCGGGCTCACCTATATGTTGTGTTTGCACAACAATGCTGCTATTGTGTTTATATATATGTATATATATATGATATATATTATATATTATGTATATTAGAAGAGAGAGAGAGAGAAGAAGAGAGAGAGATGAGAGTATAGAGAGAGAGAGAGACGAGAGAGAGAGAAAGAGAATGTGGCTAAGGCTAGGATGGAGGGACAGCAGAGCAAAGCGAGCGAGGAGCGAGAAGGAGAAGAAAGGGCGAGATAGTAGAGATAAAGTGAAGTGAGACCGAAGAAAGAAACAAGAGAGAAGAGAGAGAGAGACGGAGGAGAGAGAGAGAGAGCGCAGGAGAGAAGAACTATAGACGAGTACGGAGCGGGAAAACGGCGAGAGAAAGCTATGCAGGAAGAGAATCGAGGGATCTGCTTACGCTCGCACTGCGTATAACCAGCGGATAACATGCACTCCGTATATTGTCCGCACGCACTTATTTTTTGTTTTATTCGATAAGTAGTATTCATTCGTCCAATGCAACCCGCCTGCCCGCTGGACGTGACATGCATGAATGACGCGGTTTTTTTACCGTTGTTACGTTCAAATATACTCGCGATAGTTGTGCGGCATATTAACGCGCCTCAAATTCATGTTCTAGGTTGCAACGTGTTAATTATTCACTGTAGGTCCCAGGGGACGACGAATGATGTTCAGTGGTGGCGGAATATCAAGGTAGGACCGGAAGTCCTGAAAGGTTCTAATTGTATCGTTTGGGTTCTATATAAAATAGCTGCAAATGTTGTAAATATTTGGCATTATAATGCATAGAATATATAAAGTAAGTGGTCATCTTTGAGGTTTTGTAGTTTCATATTCCACAGGCAATTCGCTAACAATTAAGAGGCATAGTATATAATGAAACATTAGATAACGTGTGACGCCAGAAGCAATATTATATAATATGATCATATTTATTATCTAGTAGAAT
>NW_014578086.1:85974-89670 GCF_000485595.1 Priapulus caudatus | reverse complement strand
ATATATATATATATATATATATATATACATCTATTATATATAATAACGTGGGTGTTGTACTGAGAGGACCCGCGTTGGCTGGTCGCATGAACGAGTGCGCGACCAAACACGTATAAAACGCCGTGACAAGTAATTGACTGTGATTTTAATCGATGACGATTTATTATTTATTAACAGTAACGTCCTTATATACCTCCGCGCGCGCGCACGTTTTAAATATTAAATCATCGAGCACGCAGGATCGGTCTGCGTTGTTGCGTAGGCAAGGCAACAGGTAACAGAGCATACCGTATAACTAGCTGCACGTCGTGTGATAACAAGTTGATTATATCTACGAGTGAATTAGGGTTTCTTCACACACGAGGTTTGCCTCGGGGTAATTTTTTTTGCTGGTATTAGTTGAACATGGCACAAGTTATTAGTTCCGCGATACGGATGTGCGCAGAGTGTAAACTGCTATTCGGTACTACGCGGACACACACACACACGCACGTGTTATAGAAACCATACATAATAAACACACGCAATTATTAACAGGCGAAAAATAACTTAATTTACGTCAATCTCCTCGTCGTCATCGTCATCGTCATCGTCATCGCCATCGCCATCGCCATCGTCGTCGTCGTCATCGTCGTCGTCCTCGTCTTCGCTCAGATCAGTCTCGACCGGAAGCTGCGTATGCGACATCATATCCGTCACGCTTTCCGGCTGGTCGTCGGCAACGACTTCCGGTTCGTCGTCGCGCCGTCTCGTCGTCGGCGTCGGCGGCGAGCCGGCCTGACCGACGCTCGACGTCACGGCCTCGAGTTCAGTTCGTCTGACGTGATCGAACGCGACGTCGGCCGTGTCGGCGCGATCGTACGCGTCGTCGGCGGCCGGCAGCGTCTCCTGGCGTTGCCGTATGACGAAGCCGACGGGCTGCGTGACGGGATGTAGCGGATACATGCCGAGGCCGAACGGGTTGGCGGACTTGCACGCCTGCACGCGCGGGTACTTCGAGTTCGGTCGACGGCCGCGCGGAACTTTCGGCGTCGCTAGAATGTTAGCTATGCTGAACGGACTGTTTCGCAGCGGATGCTCTTCGACGACGACGCCTCCGCCGACCGTCGCCACGCGCCGCGCCTCGCCGCCGCCAGGGGCGTCCGAGTCGGACGAGCTGACGCGCGCGCCCGACGACGCGTCGGCGTGGCTGCTCTGACTGTCGCAGTCGCTGCTCACGTGGCCCGGCGACGTTTTCCCGTCGCCTTTTGCGTGCTTGGCGGCGCGGTCGGCCGCCTTCTGACGCTTCTTTTCGGCGCGTTCCTTCTGCCGTCGCTCCATCTCGGTGGCGTCGATAGGGTCGCCGCTACACGTCGACGGGTGTGCGTTATGCGCGGGTCGGCCCGGTCCCTTGCGAGTGTTCTCCTTCTTCCGCCATTTTGCGCGTCGATTTTGAAACCAGACCTGTGGATAGCAGACCAGAGAGGGTATCGATTAGTGTTCGATATATAGTTTATCGACTCCGCGCCGATTTTGAAACCAGATCTGCGGTCGGAAGACGAGACGGGTATCGATTACTGTTCGATATATAGTTTATCGATTCCGCGCCGATTTTGAAACCAGACCTGCGGTCGGAAGACGAGACGAGAGACTGGTATCGATTAGTGTTCGATTTAGTTTTACCGATTGCGGGATTGATTGGTGCGGATGCGAGAAGGGTTTTACGAACAGGATGAGTATTAGTCGGGAATTTGAAGTGGAATAGAGAGCAATGGTGAGCGGCGGGTTATCGTTGGCGGCCATTTGCAAAAAATAAGGATCGACAGAAATTCTACGATACTCGCTATAACATGTAATTTTATAATGACGTCGAAAATCTCTCTTTGTGTGTTTATTATGATTGACACTCGTGCACTGCCGCCATAAAGGATTTTTATGTGCGTATATGATAATATAATGATTAAACTCGTAATTTTGATAAATAAATAAATAAATATATATATATATATATAATATATATGTGAGTATATATATATATATATACGCCGTTTATTAATTTATTTTGTACGCGTAATAACTCGATTCACATCAGTACACGTATTCTGCTATTATGGCATTGAACCTTAAATAATAAATCGGTTTCTAACAAATTAAATGCACTTAAAATTGTGCTCATGCAATGATACAATAATCGATATTTTCTGACAATGTAAACGGAAACCATACAGCAGGCTGGAAATAAAGTGAATCAATCCAGACTATGAGCAGGAAACCATAGAACTGCGAGGCGCTAACGTTTCGTAATAAAATATTCAGTATACGGTAGTTCTCCAGTGTTCTATTCATATACGTGCATGCATACACATGCATAATGATATTATATAGGCTCCATTGTGGCGGCGGACACACACACGCGCACACACGCGAGCGCACGCACGCACACGCACACGCGCGCACATACGCGCGCACATACGCGCGCACATACGCGCGCGCACGCGCACGCGCACACACGCGCGCGCACACACACACACACACACGCACACACACACACACACACACACACACAACAAATATTATATATATTATCCTTCCCAATATATATTATATTAATATATAATTACCATATATATATTGATATATACTACCTATATAGATATATTTATAATATATAACATATACCTTATAATAATATATATATATTATATTATATAAGACCTTATATATATAGTATTAAATATCTCCTATATATTATAAATTATGGATATTAAGGAGCAAGAGTTTTACGGCCCTGCCGCGGCGCACCACGCAGCGTTTCCCTGTCTTCGTTTCCAGGGAGAAGACACTGCCATTGAAAACCCGGGCGTAGTTTCGACAGGTCACCGTCAACCGACAAGGGTTCCTCTTCGCCACGGACTCTATTCATGGGCGTTGACAGCTGTGTAGTGGCCGAGGAAACACGGAGCGCAGAGTCTTGGCTGTGTGTGTGTGTTGCCAGTCTTGTGTGTGTGCTCCGATGTGTGTGTGTGCGCGTCAAGACAGTGTCGTGTGTCCAAATACCGGCAATCTTAGGTGGAGAGAACCTGACAACAGCCCAGATCTTGCCAAAATGCTGGAATCGTATGTAGTATGATATATATATATACTATATATACTTGTACTAATATATTATATATATATATACAGCGTCAGTCTACAAACGGCAAACATATCGTTGTCTGGCGCCCATGCACTATTGCAGCATAACGAGTGCATCGAAAACGCTTCCTGTCGCGCGGCGGGCACATTGAAATGCTCAAATAATCGCGCGTCAATAAAACCGTTTACCGCGCAAAGAAAACCTTCAAATTTTCATTAGCTCTTTATTTTGCCAGCGTCGCCGTCGCATAACGAAATGAACGCGAGCGTCGGCTGCAATCAAGCAGCGATCAATCGCGCAGACGCGCGCCGTGAATGGCTGGCGGGCCGCGCGGGCGCGAGCGCCATTGTGGCGGCGGTAATCGTCACTATGTAAACTTTAATGAAATCTATTTAACATCTTTTAACTAAATATCGAGTTACCATTGTGGCCGCGGTTGCTGTGTTGTGCCGGCACCGTGCCAACACCGCAGTGTGAGTGTGTGTGTTGGTTGTGCGTGTATGTGTGTGAGAGAGAGAGAGAGAGAGAGAGAGAGAGAGAGAGAGAGAGAGCGAGAGAAAGAGAGAGAGAGAGCGCGAGAG
>NW_014578086.1:73883-85964 GCF_000485595.1 Priapulus caudatus | reverse complement strand
TCTCTCTCTCTCTCTCTCTCTTGCTCTCTCTTTTTCTCTTCCTCTCTATCTCGCCCTCACTCTCCCTCCACCATCTCTCTCCCGCCGCGGCGCCGCGCACCGCCTCGCAGTCACGCCAACTTCCTGTGATTTCAATTTGCCGACCACTTAGACCACTCAAGGAAAACATTCGCGAGCTGTTTAACCGCATGGCTGTTTTCTCTCTCTCGCTCTTTTCTCTCTCTCGCGCGCGGTTTACACACGTAAGTGTCGTGTGTGTGCGTGCGTGCTGTGTGCGTGTGTGTGTGTGAGGTGTTGGTGTGTGCGTTGCATGTGTGTGTGTGTGTGTGTGTGTGTGTAGTGTGTGTAGGTGCGTGGTATGTTCCGCCGTGTGGTCTGTGCCCGCTGTGTATGTGTGCATACGCCCCCCCCCCCCGCCTAGTGAGCGGCGACGAAGGTGATGGGGCGGGGGGAGGTGTGCGTGCGTGGGAGGGGTTAGAACGGACCCTTCACCCGGTCCACCGGCGGTGCGCACACAGCACGCAAACACACGCACGCACGCATGCATGCATATCTCTCTATGTACACAGCACACCCGTATGCTTCTCCCCCTGCGTTTGGACGCCTTCATTCTTTCATCTCCACTCAATTTTCAATTAGTGCTCAAACATTTTAAGCCATTTTGCAGACGGGTGGCATTCACGCCGCGCACTAATGGACTACTGGTTATACTGTCAACACGCGGACGCACGCCATCTTTGTTTGAGCTGCATCGAATTTCACGTACTTTCGCATTGTACTGATCTGCCTATTTGCCACACTATTCTTCGCACATAATGAGCGTGTAATATGCGGTGCGCTGGCGCGGCAGTGTTATAGCGTGGCCGGACACGGGTTTCCACTGTCTGCCACAGCAGCACTCGACAAGGACAAGGACACGAGAAGAAAGTAAAAGGTATTTTTAAAACACCTGCGCGACGAGATACAAGACGGTGTAATTAGCACAGAAATCAACGTGGTTTCGATGTAATTAAACACATGAGTGAGTGGGAAATATTTAGTGGGAAAAATTTATTTTATCTATTCATTAGGTGATGGAATTATCTCTGCTAGTTATTGGTCTGCATCATTTGATTTTTGAGTTGGTTTTGGTTGTTTAGGTTTTGCATATAATTTAATTTAATTGTTTAATTTATCTGTATATATATGCATAATAATTTTTGGTACAAAGGAACAGCATAGGATATCGTTTTAATTCATCTATAGTATATATTCCTATGCAGATCTTCTATGCGTATTATAAAGTGACTTGTGGTAATAAACCCCATATATTAATTCTGATTAAATAAATAAAATAATTAATACAAAATTCTATCATTAATTCATATTTAAAATAATTGTTGTTCACTCTGTTTGTAAACATGGCGCATATATAAAATGACAAGTTCTAATCAGGACTGACATATATACGTATAATTATATATATATACATATAGGCCTATTTACTTATTATATATAGATTATTATTATATATAATCTATATATTATATAATTATATATATATATTTATTTATTTATTTATGTATATCTATAAATAAATATATATATATATATATATATATATTATGTGGTTAATAACTACAAAGGAGTTTTGACACGTATTCCGGTACTGATTTTCACTACATTTTCTGTCGGTACGAGTTCGTGTAAATAAAAATAAATATGTATACAAAATGAGCTTCTTTTGTTCACTGGTTCTTATTCTAGCTTCCTTCGTTTTGACATAAATCGTACTTTTGGACGACATGGTTTTCACGTTGTTTACCGTAGTATGGCGTTGCCAGACCACATATTTTGCTACACAGCAACTCAAAGGATTTGTGCGTGCGCGTGTGGTGCGTGGGTGCTCGTGCGTACGTTGCGTGCCGTGCGTACGTGCATGCGTGCGTCTCAGTGCCGTCTGTTATTGTGACGGCGGTGGAGCGTGTCCGCTAGCTGGCATAGGCTTTCTGCTTGCGCGGCGGAACTGCGTTCAATATAAAATTATTGAACATTATGAATAATGTTTAATCACCGGCAAGATTTCCGCCGCCATGTTTGGTTTGGCTGCCCTGCTTATCGGTTGGCGTGAATTCGCACGCTCATGCCGTCCTTTGTTGAACTTCCACGCAGACGCTTGTGCGAGCGCGCGTTTACGCAACCATGTATTGACACGATGATGCGATGAGATAATGAGACCGGGGACGCTTGACAGACGAACCTTTCGACGCTCGCTCAGTCTTTCTTCTCTCCTCTCTCTCTCTCTCTCTCGTCTCTCGCTCTCTCTCTCTCGCTCTCTCTCTCTTCTCTCTGCTCTTCGCTCTCTCTCGTCGCTCTTCGCTTCTCTCTCTCGCGCGCTTCCCTCTCTCTCTCTCTCTCTCGCTCGCTCGCTCGCTCTTGCCCCCTCTCTCTCTACCTTTTTCTCTTTCTCTATTTTTCACTTTTCTTCTCTCTGTCGCTTTTTCTCTCTTTTTTTCCTTCTCTCCAATACGGTAAACAAGAAATTCTTACGGCGCATGCGCGTCCCACGCGGCGCACGAGTAAGGCGGAGATCTGGGGCATGTATTGATTCATCTGATATAAGGACGGATCTGCAGCATAGCGACCCATCGTTCATCCTCAGTCTTGCATCGTCTACCCACTCGCGCACTCATGCCCGGCATTTGCCGCATTATCTTGCCAGTCTCTCAACCCATTCCTGTTCCACGACGTCCCCCAAACCTCCCCGTCCCTCTCTCGCCCCTTACACTCCATATACTCATCATACACCCCTATATACTCCCTCCCCCATACACTCAACATCTCACCTACCCATCAAAAACGCCCATGCACAACATAGACCCCTTCCTTTCTTTCTGGTCTCCTCCCACGCCAACCTTCCCGAACGCCAGGCTCGTTTCACCCGACGCCTCCATCCACATTTTCTCTCCCTAGAGCTGTGTACACTCAGACCCGTACTCTAAACGAAGACAAGCGTTTACGGACACGTCACAAGAAAAAAATATTGCCCCCTCACTCTGCCGTAATTTCATTCCATCCTTAGAGACACGTCTACGACACGTAATATTATTAATAACGTAAAAAGAATTGTATAAACCTGGAGCTAGCGGCAACTGCGGCCACATGGCAAATAACCTCTTGACGGCTACATCATATAGTTTCAGATGGAATTCCTTATATAATATAAACCGCGGCCATATTTACGACGATATTCTTAACGCACACGCACACACACACAAACAAACAAACAAACGCACACGCATGTACGTACGCACGCACGCACGCACGCATTTACGCACGCACGCACGCACGCACGCACACACACATACATACATACACCACACACACACGCACGCACGCATACATACACACACACACACACACACACACACACACACACACACACACACACACACACACACGCCAACCAGTCGGCATGCCGAGAGGCCATATATGGCTGCATGAAAGATTAATAAAACGCCGGACCGCTGTGTGCATGGGGATGCAGTAAAACGGCGCGGAATTGTCAGACATCAAACGGCAGTGCTGCGCGCGCGAGTCCGCTCGTAAACCCGCCTGCTTCTATACTAGCCCCGATATACCCGCACTTGCACGGACATTTTCCTCGCGTTAGATAAGCATGCGTTTAATCGGAGAAGAAGGGGGAACCCGTGGTTAAATCCGACTCACTCATCATCATTGCCCGCTTCGCCACGATCGTTAGCGCGCCCTACGCTCGACACATTCACGGACTCCGTATATACGAAATGTCTGCATTTTCAACCGCGTCTCAGTGTGGCATGCCAACATGTGTGTGTGGTTGTTGTGTGTTGTGTGTGTGTGTGTGGGTGTGGTGTGTGTGCGGGGGTGCTGTGTGTGTGTTTGTGTGAAGAGAGAGAGACGAGAGAGAGAGAGGAAGAGAGAGAGAGAGACGCTCGCTGGATAGCGACGCGCGATTTCTTTCGTTCAAGTTCTCACCTCATTCTCCTTCTTCTTCTTCCGTCGATTTTATCCTCTCCTTTCCTTTTCTTCTCTCTTTCTGTCTCTCTCTCTCTCTCTTTTCTTTCTCTTTGGTTCTCTCTCTCTCTCTCTCTCTCTCTTTCTTTCTCTCTCTCTCTCTACCGCTAGCTAGCTACATCATTCTCGCTCTAACTCGTTTATTTTTCTTCCTTTCTTCTTTTTCTTCTTCTTCTTCTTCTTCTTCTTCTTCTTTTCCTATTTTCTCGTCTCTCTCTCTTTCTCTCTCTCTTCTTCTCCTTCTCTCTCACTCTCTTTCTCTCACCCCCTCTCTCTTTTAGTCCCTCTCGTTCTTACTCTATCTTTTTTCATTCGCTATTTCATGTTCTCTTCTGTCTCTATCCGCATCTCATCGCCCCATAAAATTCTGTAATACTTCGCTCGTAATGTCGTTACGATAACAGAGGCACGACAATAACGACGTAGCTCTCGTCATATATATAATATATATATATATAATATAGTATATTATATATATATATGTATATATATACGCGGCGCGCACTGCACCGCTCACGTGTATCTAGTTGACGATATATTTCCTTTGCGAGCGCCAGCAGCGCCCTGCAAGCGGACAGCATCAGCAGCAACAGCAGCAGTAGCAGCATGATCATCATCAGCAGCAGCCACACACTATCCCCACCACCACCACCAGCAGCAGCAGCAGCTCGTCACCACCAACCAGCAGCAGCAGCACCACCACACCACCAACCAGCAGCAGCAGCAGCACCACCACCACCACCACCAGCACCGCACCAGCACCAGCAGCAGCAGCCAGCAGCAGCACACACACCACCACCAAACAAACAGCCAGCAGCAGCACAGCAGTAGCAGCAGCAGCAGTTAGCAGTAGTAGTAAGCAGTAGTAGTAGAAGCAGCAGCAAGCAGCAGCAGTAGCAGCAGCAGTAGTAGCAGCGAGCAGCAGCAGCAGCAGCAGCGAGTAGCAGCAGCAGCAGCCGCGGCTTGAGCCGCAGCAGACGACGTGCAGCGTGCAGCGTGCCGTATCTGCTGCTATCTATCGCCTCGTTGTGTGTCTGTGCGTCTGTGCGCGCGCGCACCGAGCCTCTGTCGCCCGCGGCTGACAAATTGAGAGGCGACAGTTGTGGTGACACGGGTCGAGGCGACTCTACCCCGGCGACGTGTAATTAGAAAACACAAGGCAAGCGCGGCTCATTACAAACGGCTAACATGTGCGGCGTGAGGGGGACGCACACGCACGCACACGCACGCACGCGCGCACATACACACACGCACGCACACACGTGCATATACATATGCATACATACACACACGTACATTTATAAACATGTACACACACACACACACACACACACACACACACACACACACACACACACATACGCACACATACATATACACACACGCGAACGCGCGCGCATATACATATACATACATACACAGCCATGCATACATAAACATTAACCAAATACAAACACACCCACATCATATACCACACGCATGCACGCGCGCAAATACACACACACACAACACGCACGCACGGCACGCACGCACGCACGCACGCACGCACACACACACACACAACACACACACAACACACACACACACACAAGCGCAGACTCGTAGGCGCGTGCATGCATGCACGTCTGCGGTGTGTCGATGTGTGCGCGCGCGCGCGCGCGGTGGTGTGTGTGTCTGTGTGTGTGGTGTGTGTGTGTGTGTGTGTGTGTGTGTAGTGTGTGTGTGTGTGTGTTTGTGCGTATATTCGTGTGACGTTACTTGAGTGAAGGAACGACAGCCGACAAAAGGGGTATACGTGTATTATGCAATCGGCCGGGTAACGGGTTTAGCGGTTGGCGTTTTATAAGCGCGCTATTAAATCGTGTTTCGAGCCAATGTTGCGTCATACACGACGTCACACCACTGAACCTTCAGCATTTCGTAATAGTAAATCACAGAAATGTGTTATATATATATATATATGATATATATATTATAAGCCAACTGATCACTGAGTATGCGCGTTACCGCATAACAGGAACCGTCCGTGTCGGCATTCCGCCCCGCCGGCCTCCCATGATACAAATGCATAACGCTGAGCGACCATATACATTCGCCCGCGCGCGAGGCGAAAACAATTATATGGAAAAAAAAAAGACGACCGGACTAAATGATTTCGAGCACACTAAAAACATTTTATTTTCGACACGAGAGAGTCTGCGGGCCGCGCAGCGCAGCGAGCAGCAGCGCGGCGGCCATCGTCCGCGGCGACGTCCGTCGGGGCCCGTTCGCCACAAGACGTCACCCTCGCGCTTCTATGCTATTCAAACGCGATTCTTCTGCCTCTGCTTTACAGATGCAAATGCGGGGCGAAGGTAAGATAGAGACTGTGCTCGGCTCGGACGACTACTTTGAAACGTGCCGCCAGCCGCGGCAAGTGAAAAGCAATTGTGCGCAGACACCGACGACAGCGTCGAGAACCCCGTATCCGCATGCGCGCCAAAATTCACTGCCCCTTCTCCTCATTTAAGACGTCGTAAAGGAATTGCTAAATACGTCTTTTGTTGCGCGCCGCGTGAATTCCCCACTCGCTGCGCGGCACGGATGCTACCATTAAAGTGCATTTGTAAACAATAGGTTAATTCTCGACAGGTGATTTTGGACGACCGCCACCCCCATATTGCGGTCTGTACGCTGCCGCCGCACGCGGGGGTGTAGCATGCCGCCCTGTGTGTGGTCGGAGCGGCAGCGTCGGTTGCCGTCGCCACCAAGACGAACAAATTAAAACACACTTAGCGGCGACCGGCGAGCGCTCAGGGAAGCGAACTTTAAATATTAGTCGCGCTAATATAGGATGAGGAACTTACGCATCCTCCGGTGTGTTGAGCGCGTGTTTGTTCTTGGACCCCGCTATAAAACTAAACCGGTCCTGCAGTGACATCAGCTCATTTTTGGGTGGTTCGAATTATTACCTTAATGCATAAATATTAATTAATCCGACGATAATAGTGTCAAAACCCATCCCCCACCCCGAAAAACGAAATTTGCGAGTATAGTTACGAACATGCTCTTACGCTGCACTCTTGATTTCCAGCGAGATCTAGTTTTGTCAACGCGACGGAAGCCTTCGCGCCCATGATACATCGGGGTAGTGACTCGTCTCGAAGGCGCGTTCTAATTTCCTCGAGCTGCCGATCCGGTGAAGTTGGTGCGTGCGACTGCGCCGCGCTTTGTTCTGCCGCCCGTTCCTGCTGATCTTGTGCATTCTCGTGTCGTCTGCCACACATGACATTAGAATGCTGCGTTTAGATCTTAGTAGCATAATTGTTCGTCTCTCTCTCTCTCTCACACCCCACACCACTCCTGCTTCTCGCTTCATTCTCTTACTAATACTCTCCCTCCCCTATCGCTCCCCCAGCCTTCTCTATTCTTCTCTCTCTCTCCCACCCACCTCCCCCCCTCTCTCTCTCGTCTCATCTTTCTCTCTTTCCCTTTTTTGCTCTTACGGCTCTTTCTCACTCTCTCTCTCTCTCACTCTTCTCTCCTTCTCTCTCTCTTACTCACTCTCCTCCATCTCTCTTACTCTCTCTCTCTCTCTCTCTCTCTCTCTCTCTTCTCTCTCTCTCTCTCTCTCTCTCTGCTCTCTCTCTCTCTCTCTCTTGTCTCTCTCGCTCTCTCTCTTACTCACTCTCCTCCATCTCTCTCTCTCTCTCTCTTTCTCGACCTCACTCTCCTCTCTTTCTTTCTCGTTCTATCTCTCTCTCCCTTCCTCTCTCCTCTCTTTCACCCCTCTCTCGTTCTCTCTCTCTCTCTCTCGCACGCGCTTATTTACGATAGATGTTGGATGAATACTTAGGGGAATATTTATATGCGGGGCCAGCGTGATGACTCGTCATAGTGTCATTTCCCGTGTCCATTACGGCGCGTGACACAGTCATGATTTCCCTGCATATTTTACCAAGAGCTAATAATACCGTTATATTTAGCTATTGGTTTTATATTAGCTCTTGATTTTACGTAGATCGGTATACGAAATCGAAATTACAGATTTCCCCCGTATTTTAAATGTACGCGAACATAAATTTTTTTCAGCTCGCGTAAATTAATTAACGAACACTTTTCTCCTCATTTTATTCTAGGCGAGATACGCGATATTTATTGCTATAAATGATGTCAGGTTTTGCCGATGTGGGAAAAGTCGATCGTTAATGTCACGCAGCTAATATTTAATATAATATCGTTGTATATAATATATTGTATATAATCATTACGACAGTATTTTACGTGATTCGCATGCCTTACATCTCCTCGCGAATTTTCTTCAACGTCTCGTATTGCTATTGAAATAATGATATTCATCGTGGGAAATGCTAGTTAATTGGATGTTGGTTCGGGGGCTATCTTCTCATTTCGTATCGCACAATTCGCAACGCGGTATGAGTTGTCGACGTGAGTGGCTATATGCCGGCATGCACTACAGTGAATTCTATTCTAACATATAGTCTTGTAATTGATCAGTTCAGGAACATTCAAGATGCTTGTATATCTGGCTAGCATAAATTGAATCCAAAACACGACAAAGAAGCAACACGCATGGACAAGATGTCTGGCATGGCATCGGTTTTATTTTCGGTTATTTTTTCTCTCTCTATGCGCGTTTATCACGGACCAGTTCGATTCAGTGAAAGTCAGAGGCCGAATCGAATTTCCGAGCCGAACGTGCATTTCGAGTGAGTGTAGGTATATATATATATATATATATATATATATATATATATATATANTCTCTCTCTCTTTTTCTTTCTTTCTCTCTGGTTGTCTCTCTCTCTCTCTCTCTACCGCTAGCTAGCTACATCATTCTCGCTCTAACTCGTTTATTTTCTTCCTTTTCTTCTTTTCTTTCTTCTTCTTCTTTTTTTCCTTATTTTCTCGTCTCTCTCTCTCTTTCTCTCTCTCTCTTCTCCTTCTCTCTCACTCTCTTTCTCTCCCACCCTCTCTCTTTTAGTCCCTCTCGTTCTTACTCTATCTTTTTTTCATTCGCTATTTCATGTTCTCTTTCTGTCTCTATCCGCATCTCATCGCCCCATAAAATTCTGTAATACTTCGCTCGTAATGTCGTTACGATAACAGAGGCACGACAATAACGACGTAGCTCTCGTCATATATATATATATATATATATATATATATGTATATATATATATATATATATATATATATACGCGCTGCGCACTGCACGCTCAGTGTATTAGTACGATATATTTTTTCCTTTGCGAGCGCCGAGCAGACCGCCTGCAGCGCGACAGCATCAGCCAGCAACGCAGCGTGCAGCATCATCATCATCAGCAGCAGCACCACTATCCCACACCAACACAGCAGCAGCAGCAGCATCGTTCACACCACAGCAGCGCAGCACACACACAAACAGCAGCAGCCAGCCCACCATCACCACCACACAGCACCAGCACAGCCGCAGCAGCACCACCACATCACCAAACAACAGCAGTGTTGTCAGCGCGCGTAGCCGCAGCCGCGTTAGCAGTAGTAGTAGCAGAGTAGTAGCCAGCAGCAGCAGCAGAGCAGTAGCAGCAGCAGGTGCGCAGCCAGCAGCGCAGCAGCAGCAGTAGCAGCAGCAGCAGCGCGGGCTTGAGCCGCATCAGCGGACGTGCAGCGTGCAGGTGCCGTATCTCTTGCTATCTTATCGCCTCGTTGTTGTGTCTGTGCCGTTGGCCGCGCCGCGCACGAGCCTCTGTCGCCGCGGCTGGACAAATGAGCAGGCGACGTTGTTGGTGACACGCGTCGAGGCGACCTTCTACGGCGACTGTGTAATTAGAAAACAAAGGCAAGCCGGCTCATTACAAACGGCTACACATGTGCCGGCAGCGAGGGGCGCACACGCACGCACACGCACGCACGCGCGCACATAAACACACGCACGCACACACGTGATTACCATTGCATTACTACATCCACGTAAATTTATAAACATGTACAACACAACACACACACACACACACACACACACACACACACACAATACCGGGCGCCAAACCAACCCATTAACATTATACACACACGCGAACGCTCCGCATGGACATTATATCATACATTACAAGCATGATACCATAAACATTTAACAATACAAACAACACCACATCATTACAACGCTGCACGCGCGCAAATACAACACACCACACACGACGCACGCCCACGCCGCACGCACGCACGCCACACACCACCACAACACACACACACACAAACACACAGGCAGACTCGTAGGCGCTGCATGCATGCACGTCGGCGTGTGCATGTTGTGTCGCGCGCGCGCCGCGCGGCGCGTGTGCTGGGTGTGTGTGTGTGTGTGTGTGTGTGTGTGTGTTGTGTATGTGTGTGTGTGTGGCTGTGTGTTGCGTATATTCGTGTGACGTTACGTGAGTGATGAGAACGCCGAAAAGTTTATACGGTGTATTATTGCCAATCGTTGTAACGGGTGTTTAGCGTTTGGGTTTATAGCGCGCTATTTAAATCGTGGTTTCGAGCAATGTTTTGCGTCATACCGAGTCACACCACTGAAACCTCAGATTTCGTAATAGTTAATCACAGAAATGTGTTATTATATATATATATGAATATATATAGTATATATATAATATATAATATATGATTTATTAAGCAAGATCACTGAGTATGCGCGTTACCCATACAGACCCGTCCGTGTCGCATTCCCCCCACCCGGCCTCCCATGATACAAATCATAACGCTGAGCGACCATATACCATTCGCGCGCGCGAGGGGAAAACAATTATATGGAAAAAAAGACGCCGACTATATTGATTTCGAGCAGCAATAAAAACATTTCATTATTCGACGAGAGAGTCTCGGCGCAGCAGCAGCAGCGGCGGCGGCGGCATCGTCGGCGGCGACGTCGTCGGGCGACGTTCGCACAAGACGTCACCCTCGGGCTTCTATGCTATTAAAACGCGATCTTCTGCCTCTGCCTTACAGATGCAAATGCGGGGCGAAGGTAAAGATAGACTGTGTCGGCTCGGACGACTTGAAACGTGCCGCCAGCGCGGCAAGTGAAAAGCAATTGTGCGCAGACACGACGACAGCGTCGTAGCGACCCCGTAGTCGCATGCCGGCCAAATTACTGCCCTTCCTCCTCTTTAAGTCGCGTAAAGGAATTCCTAAATACCGTCTTTGTTTGCGGCCCGGGTGAATTCCCCCGCGCGCGGACGGATGCTACACTTAAAGGTGTAAACATAGGGTTAATTCTCGACAAGGTTGATTTTTCGGCGTGCGCGCGCACGCGGGGGTGTGTGTGTGTGTGTCGGAGCGGCAGCGTCGGTGTTGCCGTCGCACAAGACGAACAAATTAAAACACACTTAGCGGCGGACGGCGAGCGCTCAGGGGAAGCGAACTTAAATATTAGTCGCGCTAATATAGGATGAGGAACTTACGCATTGTGTTGAGCGCGTGTTTGTTCTTGGACCCGATATAAACTAACCGGTCCTGAGTGACATCAGCTCATTTTGGGGGTTCGAATATTACCTTAATGATAAATATTAATTAAATCGAGATAATTAGTGTCAAAAACCCATCCCACTCCCCGAAAAAACGAAATTTGCGAGTTTTATCGAACTGCTCTTACCTGCACTCTTGATTCCACGAGATCTAGTTTTAACGCGAGAGCTTCGCGCATGAATACATCGGGGTAGTGACTCGTCTCGAAGGCGCGTTCTAATTCCTCGAGCTGCCATCCGGTGAAGTTGGTGCGACTGCGCCGACGCTTGGTGCCGTTCTGCTGATCTTTGCTCTCGCTGTCGTCTGCAATGAATTAGTGCTGCGTTAGATTGTAGTAGCATAATTGTTCGTCTCTCTCTCTCTCTCTCTCACACACACACACTCTGTCTCTCGCTTTCTTTCTTTATATCTCTCTATCTCTCCCGTTCTCTCCATTCTCTCTCTCCCCCCCCCCTCTCTCTCTCTCTCCATTTCTCTCTCTCCCTTTTTCTCTTACGCTCTTTCTCACTCTCTCTCTCTCTCACTCTTCTCTCCTTCTCTCTC
>NW_014578086.1:69452-70435 GCF_000485595.1 Priapulus caudatus | reverse complement strand
GATAGATAGAGAGATAGATAGATAGATAGATAGATAGATAGATAGATAGATAGATAGATAGATAGATAGATAGATAGATAGATAGATAGATAGATAGATAGGTAAATAAATAGATAGATATATAGATAGATAGATAGATAGATAGAGAGATAGATAGATAGATAGATAGATAGATAGATAGATAGATAGATAGATAGATAGATAGATAGATAGATAGATAGATAGATAGATAGATAAAGGGAGAGAGACTTGAGAGAGAGAGAGAGAGATCAGGGGATAAAAGATAAAGGGAAAGAAACAGAAGGGATAAGATCGCGCGAGAGAGCTATATATATATATTATATAGGGCAGTGGAGAGTGAAGGGGGGGGGGGCTATAAAAGAGGAAGAGCGTATTATGCTTATTACAATCCACAGGAAATTCTATTATGATGCGATAATTACAAAGTAATATTTACGTAATAGCTCCAATAAAATTATAGATAATTTCACATTTAAATAATTTCAAATGTGTCCCCCTGATAACATTCTTACCTCATTGGTAGCTGATAGGAAAATAGATCGATCGATCACCAACCGTTGCCCCTGGCATATATGTTTGTCGTGTCTCAAATATAATCATAGTATTGCCTCTATACGTCTGAATTAATTAATGCGCTTCGCTTTCCAGAGTTTTTAGTTTTAGCATACCCATGTCGTCATTTCGCGGTAAAGCGTCTATTCGCGGCACCTACTACCTAGCGTAGATCCGTGAGTGCAACCCTCTATAAACATGACTTGTTTTCTAAGAAATACTTTTAATTGCACGCAATTTAGTATCCGTATTATAAGTTTAGTGCGTGACTGAGGATTTACTTGCGTACGTGCGCGTTTTATTCCCGAATGTTTTAACCTTGTATAGATTTTGCTACACAAACAGTCTGATATACGCGTTAGTATCCGATTCACATTATAAAATGTACACACGTAATATATATATATATA
>NW_014578086.1:66852-69256 GCF_000485595.1 Priapulus caudatus | reverse complement strand
TCATTATAAGAGATACATCATGCAACCGCCATAAAATCTACAGCCAAATTACGTGTGTTGGTTTCTGTGCGGACGCCTTGCAAACGAACGGCGAGGTTGGCGTTATTGCGTGTTAACAACGCGTCTTATTATAGCAGTTAATTTCTTATTAATTAACTTCTCATCTGCAGATCTGTTTATCACCGACGATATGCGTGCGTGCACGTGTGCGTGCGCGGGAGAATCAGAGTGTGACTATGTATTCGTATACAATTCAATCATTGTGAAGTTTCATGACGTTATTTTTTATCCGTCATAAAAAAAAACATGCCGCCACACGCGCGTTAGTTACCCGTGGTTTCAGAAGATTAATTCGCAGATTTTTAATTAGAGAAATTGATTCAACTCGGCGCTGAAGCGCTATTTGAACACTAAACATTTGTATTCATATCGTATCGATTAACTGCAGGTATGGACGTGCGCGCTGTAACGCGGAGTTCATCATTTCGCGTAAAGAGCCGCTACCTGAGCCGCTGCCATGAGCCGATGCATGGTCGGATTCCGGCGTGGGCGCATATATTTTCGTTTGGACGCTTTCAGGCTATAGAAAAGAGCTCATGGCAATTTCATTGTGAAACAAAGGTAATCGATTTTCCATTCTCCTTCTCTCTCTCTCATTCTCTCTCCCTCTCTCTCTCTCTCTCTCGTGCGTTTTCTGTGCCGTTACTATTCGTAGGTTGCGAGATAGGCCATGGTCATGGTAACGTTGCCAGCGTATGCGTGCGTGCGTGTGTGCGTATGTGTGTGTATTATAGATATCACGAGTCCATAATAGAAATGAACTCTTGTGGACTTTTCTATTATGGACTCTTGATATATATATATATATGTGTGTGTGTGTGTGTGTGTGTGTGTGCGCGCGCACGCCCGTGCGTACGTGTATATACATGTAATAACACGTGTTAATAATTTCAGTACATTATATTGTCTTATAGGTAGTATAGATAAATCCCGGGAACGCATCTTGCATTGTCGCCTGCATATAGGGAAGCAAGAACGCGCTCAGAATGATGTCCGCGCAGCGCAGTAGTGTGTGTGAAGCAACACTAGAAGGTATATAGCAGTGTTATTACTGTATTTACTCGGTAAACAATGCTTTGTTGATGCAACAGAACCGTCGCTGTCGCACCTTTCGGAAAATCACTCAGGCACTTGGTAACTCCGACAAGAAATCTACAGTATTTCTACAAATCTACACACTCGTGTGGTGTGTGTGTGTGTGTGTGTGTGTGTGTGTGTGTGTGTGTGTGTGTGTGTGCGTGCATGCGTGCGTACGTGCGTGTGTGTTGTGTGTGTGCATGTAGCGTGTACATGCGTGCGTGTCCCGTGAGCTTGCGTGTGCGTGCACGTACGTACGCGCGCGCGCGCGCGCGCGTGTGTGTGTGTGTGTGTGTGTGTGTGTGTGTGTGTGTGTGTGTGTGTGTGTGTGTGTGTATCCGTGTGCGTATGCATGCGTATGCGTGCCCGTGTGCGTGCGGGTATTACGGAGGAACAGCGTACACACACAAACGACGACATCATTTCCCGATTTAGAGCGAGCCGAGCATTGATCACTTACCGCCGGCGCACACAGCTGACGCTGCAAACAGCCGGCTAATCACAGGCAGTGCCGTGATCACTGCAGGTGAACGGCTAACCTAGACACGGAATCTCAGATATGCGCAGCGGCGCGGTGTGTTCACCCGCTGCGCGTTCATAGAGACATATAGAGACGTATTATAGTGACGTATAGCGATATATAGAGACGCATAGAGACGTATAGAGATTAAAGAGACGTATAGAGACGTATAGCGACGTATAGAGACGTATAGCGACGTATAGAGACGTATACAGACGTATAGGGACGTATAGACATGCATAGCAACGTATAGAGACGCATAGAGACGTATAGGGATGTATAGAGATGTATAGAGGATAATTTATATAGAGACATCTAGGGATGTATAGAGACGTATGGGTACGTGTAGGCACGTGTTGCGACGAATGGAGACATACATAGCGACGTGTGTGGCGACGTGTGGGGACGTATGAGGAGAACATGTTGGTATATATGGGGCGAGCTAGCATGTGACTAGGGCGAATAACAGCATGTCGTGATGAACAGTCTCAGGCTCATCTCGCTGCTTCCTCGCGCGTGCTACGCTGGCGTCCGCACTTATTGCCTTATATTATTACACACGTATATACATAGAGACGAGGCGCACACACACACGTACACACACACGCACACACACACGCACACACACACGCGCGCACACACACACGCGCACACACGCACACACACACGCTCACTCGCACGCACGCACACACACACGCGCACGCACGCACACACACACGCTCACTCGCACGCACGCACACACACACA
>NW_014578086.1:59768-64872 GCF_000485595.1 Priapulus caudatus | reverse complement strand
TTTATCATATATATATATATATATATATTACGCATTTCAACCATACCAATTACGAAAAATTCCAGAAATTTTCGTAATCGCCTGCACGAGTTAGTAGCTCTACTAGCGCGGGACCAGCGGGGTTCCTCCTATTCACCAGGGGCGGGTGGGCTCCGGCACCTACTCTTCCGGCATGTGTACGCTATCATACATATATATAGGAGGAGGTCACTACCACCACCACCACCGCAGCGCGCGGTCGGGTGGTTAATTAACGAAGCATTATTAACGAAGCATATATAAATTCGATTCGATTCGACGGCGCCCGCATATCTTACCGTTCTTCTTCTCCTGCTGTCCGGCGCTGTGCGGACTGCCGCCGGCCTGCATCATGGAGCCGATGCCGTGCGGACACAGCGGGTCTCTGCTCATGAGTCCGTCAATGCTGAAGCCGAAGCCGTGACCTTGCGGCGGCAGTCCGTACGGCAGGTTCGTCGGATGGATGCTGAGTCCCATCAGATGCGAGGCGTAGGGCGAAAAACCGGACATCACGCCGCGTAAACCCGGATTGAAATTCGGTTCGAGCATGACGTCTTCGAACGGCGGCGGGGTGTGTGTGTGTAGGTATAGGTAAGAAACACGCGCACATATATACACGCGCACACGCGGTGGCTGCGTCTCGGGATGTGCCTGAGCGGGCGTCGAGCGCGCAGCGTGTTTAAAACAAGCTTAGTCTACTGTGAACACAATTCAATATAGGTGTACTTAACGCCGCGCGCCGCCGACCAATCAGCGCGCGGCGTTCGAGTCGCGGTGGGCGGAGCCTTGGCGAAAATCGTGTTTGCCCATTAACTGTTGAGTGCTCACATTTGTGATTATTAATAAAGTAAAGATAATTGAATAAATAAAGGAATAATGCAAATATATGAGCAGCTTATGTTGACGAATTCAATTAATTGGTTTCCCATTGGATGCTGAATGGTCTAATTGAGAACGAATTATTACTCAACAAAGGACATCATTACTAGTACATGTAGGTGCATAGCGTGAAAGCGAGATACGTGTTGTAGAATGCAGTAGCGAAGATGGTCGCACATAATTACTATCACATACACACACACACAAACACACACACACACACACACACACACACACACACACACGCACGCACGCACGCACGCACGCACGCACGCACGCACGCACGCACGCACGCACGCAAGTCGTCCCGGCACGGCACAGGGCTCGGCACGCACAACCGACCGCTACACCAACGCACGGGGACAACACACACATACAGCACATCACACAGGCACAAAACACACCACCACACACACCACACATATATATTACTTTTTATTATATTTATTATTTATTATATTAATTATATATAATTGAAATGTGACAGCACAGTGTGTGTAGTCGTCATGTGTGTGTGTGCGTGTGATGTGTGGTTGTTGTTAGCTGTGTGTGGTGTGGTGTGTTGTCATATGATGCGATGAAATGATGTTGTGTGTGTGTGTGTGAATGTGTGCTGTGTATGGTATGTATGTGTGGTGTGTGGTGTGTGTTTGTGTGTGTGTGTGTGTGTGTGTGTGTGTGTGTGCGTTGTGTGTTGTGTGTGGTGGTCTCTGCTGTCTATGTATAGCCTATATCACTAGCCCACATATTAGACAATCATAACGGTTGCCAATTGACTATCGGTCTTCCCTTAATACTAATGAAAAAATCTGTCCATACCTCTTCCTCTCTCCTCGTCTTCTCTCGCTCTCCGACTCAATCTCTCCTCATCCTCTTCTCTCGGCTCTCTCTCGGCTCCTCGCTGCTCTCTCCTCTCTCCTCTCGCTCGGGAGTGCGATTCCATTCTCTAGCTCTATGGTGTAATTAGAGTGACATAGTAGAGATAGTGATGGAACTGGAGAGGATGGGAGCAATGTAATGTGTATAGGGCCGGAGAATCTAGAGGGGCATGACTACTCTAGACAGTAGGAGAGACAGAGAGTCGTTTATTTCATTCAACATTTATCATAAATATATATATATATTACTACTCAATATAGCTACCCCTGTATACCCTACTGCTCATACACCGATTCGAAGGGACTGAGTATGGCGCACGGGCAGTAGCCTGCGTGCAGAGGTCATTATCTAAATAAATCGCCAGCCACGGGTCTTCTCATCTTCTCGTCATGTCGTACTTCTACTATTGTCTCTCTCCTCCTTTCTTTCTCCTCTTTCTTCTCGGACTCATTATCTCTTCTCAGATAAGTCCCAACTGCAAACCAACCAATTACAGCAACACACAGCACATCACACGGCAATTTTCGGAGGGACGCACACGCACACTTACACTCCAAGCGACGTCACACACACGCGGGCGCCCACGTACAACAGCAATTAATAAATAAATTAAAGTATATATAATATAATATATATAATATATATTTAAGTACGGTCGGACGGAAAATTTTATTTTTTCATGACCAAATATAGCGACACGCGCGTTTCGCGGTTTTCCCGTATTTGCCACCTTCCAACAATAACAGACCGAGCCGACTGTAAGATGTCGACGCGCTGCAAATGAAATCAGCCCTGACTTTTTGACGCCGGCGCATCCCCCGAACGATGCTCGCTTACTGCCAGCCGAATTAGCATAACGTAATTGGTTTATGAAGCTAATTTTATCGCTCTCGTGATCGCCTGATGGCTGAGTCACGTTGCCGATCCATTAAGTTGTTTCTGGCCGCACGGTCGACGAGACAGCGACAGTCGCAGACGCCGTGTAGGGGAACAGAGTTGGCTTTATTTTTCTCGTCCTCGCTGGCGCTAATTGATTTGGATTCGGACGCGGTATTGTTGTAAACGTGATGCGAAATCTATCGTTGTTTCAGATGCGACGTCGCGCGGTGTCCTGTCACGCTGCGAACAGCTGGACACGAGAGCACGAGATTCGTGGTGGTGTGTGGTTGTTGCATATACGGTCGGTGCATGCATGCATGGGCGTGCACTTGCTGTCGTAATTGTTGTCGCTGTGAATATTGGCAGTGGTCGTGTGGTTTGTGGAACTTCTCGGTTGATTTTACTGTTGTCGCCTTCGGCATCTTGTTGTCGTTATTATTAATATTATTATTATTATTATTGTTGTTGTTGTTAATATTATTATTGTTGTTGTTATTATTATTGTTGTTGTTGTTGTTGTTGTTGTTGTTGTTGTTGTTATTGTTGTTGTTGTTATTGATGCTGCTGCTGCTGCTGCTGATGATGATGATGATGATGTTGTTGTTTAAATTGTCATTATTAATATTATTATTGTTGTTGGTGTTAATCGTATTAACATAAACAAGTGATACTGTTGTCGATGGTAACGATGCTGCTTTCGTCATTTCCGATGCTTTGTCATATTTCTCGACCTTCGCACCGCCACGTCTCCGCTAGCAGTTCCTATCCAGCTTTGTTCTCTGCAGTGTCCGGCTGTGGCGCAGCCAAGCTGGCGAGGCTGCTAAGTTAATAGCGGCTGAACCTACGGTCTGCCGCGTTCAATCAGGGAACCTAATCATATGGTCGTACGTGTCAGATTTTTCCGCCCGTGTGCGTCCTTTCACTTCCCATTAATATACAATAACCGACGTGTAATAGATACACGAGTGTATAAATGGGATGAAGATCCGAGCGAGATATCCATCTGTTGCGCTGTTTGTGATACCGATCAAGCAAATAATTTTATTGATGATGTGTAGAAGAACAACGAGGCTGCGTCACGCACAGCAGTACACGAGTGGAGCGGAGAGGGTAGGGAGGAGAGGGGAGGAGAGGAGAGGAGGAGACGGGAGGAGAGAGGAGGAAAGATAGGGACGGGTGGAGTTGGAAGGGGGGGAGGAGAAGGACGGGTGGAGCGAGGAGGGTAGGCAGGAGAGGGGGCGGGAAGATGAAGGGGAGGAAGGAGAGAGACGGATGGAGCGGAGAGGATAGGGTAGAGGGGAAGCGGGGAGAGAAGAGATGAGAAAAGAGAGGTACGGGTAGAACGGGAAGACACGGCGGGAAAAGGCGGAAGGGAAAGCGGCGGGACTAGAAAAAGCAGAGAGAATAGGGCAGGAGTGGAAGTGGGTACTACAACGAGGAAAGACGGAGAAAGAGTAGCGAGACGTGTCTATAATAATGAAATACTACCGATGTACATTTCGAAGCGAAAACAAAAATTATATAAATGTAAACTCTAAATGGAAACGAACGATCTCGCCGCTAAAAGGAGCGCTCTCCTGATCTTTTCACAGACGCCAAGCCACCGCCGTTGCTTATAGAGAGGCGTGCGGACGCAGGGAAAGAGAATGAGGCGAGGCGGCAGCGTCCCCCCCCCCAGCTGATACCGTGATCGAATCCCACAACCACGATCGAGCCCATGCACTGTGTGCACTGGGTGTGGCCTCCCGCTCGTGGGAACGGGGTGTTTTGTTTGCGCGAGGGTAATGACTCAAGCGTACGATGTTGGACAGGGTGGCAGCCGGCACGGATGTTGGTGAGCATGCGCAGAACACCGCCGTAAAACCCTCTCGCATCAGTTGCTCGCATATGTCAATACTACTACCACAACTACCGAAAATTGCGACTCGATCGCTCGTCCCCTGTTTTTTGTTACCCACCAAAAAAGATTACTTTAAACTAAAACGCAAAAAGATTTTCATTACTCCCTATCGCTTGGACCGCTACTGATCCCGCGGACGAAAAACCGAGCGTCCATTTTACGGAGCACGATACGTTTGCTGATCGTACGGCGAGACAGTGTCCTCTATACAGCGCAGCGTCGGCCGTATCTCCGACTTCGTATCGCCGCCGTTCTCCGAACATCAGAGAATCATAATGTAGACGAGATCCTCTCGCCGAGAGCACTAAGCGCTCATCAGGGGACTGATAATGATCCAATTATTAGAAATTTAAATTGAAAGCGCACGAATTAGCATAATTTACGGAGTCGCATCGCATCGTTGGTGCGTCCCGCCGGGAGCTGGTGGCTTCGCTTTGATTGCTTCTGCGCTCTATCTGTTGTACATTTTAGAATTTAATTAGATAGTTATCGTGGTTGATAGTATTAATAACGATTTGTTATAATAACAACACATTGTTAATGTATATA
>NW_014578086.1:56868-58493 GCF_000485595.1 Priapulus caudatus | reverse complement strand
GAGAGAGAGAGAGAGAGAGAGAGAGAGAGAGAGAGAGAGAGAGAGAGAGAGAGAGAGAGAGGCAAAGTGAGAGAGGGATAGCGAGCCAATATGTTTTCGTCGCTATCGCGCACGTACGCACGATATTTGCGATTCATGAAGTTACGGGCGAAATGGCGTGGCGCGGACCGTAAAACGCTCGCAGTAGCGCTGCAAATATGCGGTCCTCTATATCTTTATTAAATGTTGCGATGCGATGTAATCACACTCAGACAGACCGAAATATGCAGATTGCAGTCCTTTCGATTTTATAGCGTAAACCATCTATCTAAATAAGTATTAGCGTTAGATGTGAACGAGGGGCCATAAACGAGTTCCTAAACTAGACGTAATAATTTCGCCTGCGCGTATTGTGATTTATCGACAGTTACAGACGCCGTTTTATCCCGCTCTCCTCTCCTTCCCCCCCTCTATCCTTCCCACTCTCTTTCTCTCTCGTTCTCTCCTTCTCGTTTCTTTTTCTTCTTTTTCTCTCTCTCTCTCTCTCTCTCTCTCTCTCTCTCTCTCGCTCTCCGTTTCACTACCAATTTCTCTTTGTATCTCCCTCTCTCACTTTCTTTCTTTTCCTCTTTCCCCCTTGCCCCAATCTCTTCCTTTCTCTTTCAAGTACACATACGTACGCGCGCACGTACGCGCGCACGCACACACACACACACACACGCACACACGCACACACACACACACACGCGCACACGCGCACAGCTCCATGATGGCGACTCTGTGACATGTGCTTATCTTCTCCTCGCGTCGCGCGCACACGCGGCCGGCCAAATCTATCATTTTCAACTCTTTGCCGAGCAGCCCGAAATCTGCCGCCATTATCTAAATGGGATCGCCGCAGCCGCATCCGCAGACTTTCATCTCAAACGGCTCCCGTCTCCGCCTCCACCGTCTCCGCTGCGCTGCTAGGCGGAAGGCCGTATCACGGCCGAATATCTGAATGTTAATACAGGTAATTTTATGGGACCGGCTTTGTTTTTATGCGCGCGCGCTCGACGGCCGCGCGGCTTAAACGCTATTACGATATACAATTTACGACGTTCGCTTGTTTCGGCGATCGCGCCGATACGCGCATAATCAAGAATCATCTGCCGGCTATATGCCGCTCTCAATAAAACCGCCGCGAGAGACGGCGAGAGCCCCGAGAGCGAGTCGGCGGATCTGACGCGCCGACGCCGTCGGCTATACGCGCCTGCCCTCGCGCTCCGTCGGTAATGGCGGCACGATTCGCCAAGATGGCGGAGCCGCGTGATCTCCGGCGGGAAACGCCGCGGGACGGGCGCGCCGTGGTAAGCTTTCTATGAGCGTGGAGGAGAGAGGAGGGGGAGGAAGGGGAGGAGGGAGAATCTCGATTCTACTGATGATTAGTGGATTTATTTGCTAATACGGAGAGCGATGTCGCGGTGAGTGAGCGAATGAATGTTTAATTATAGGGTTCACGCGAGGACGTCCGCTCCTAGTAGTGTGGCGGTGTCATCCTCATAGGAGGCTGGATGATGACTATAGCGTGCCTCCACGGCTAGAATATTATTCTACAAATATATACATAATGGAAATGTACATACACGCACACGCACACGCACACG
>NW_014578086.1:45509-55156 GCF_000485595.1 Priapulus caudatus | reverse complement strand
TATATATATATATATAATGGTGATTATTGGTAGTTAGTTGGAACTACGAGCGCGTATAAACCATAATTTTATGCGTAGATGTTCTATACATAAGATCAGAGTTAAACAAATTACTAATAGCGCTTTATTGATTTTTATTTTTTATTTTTATTTATTTATTTAGGCAATTATCCATCATATACAATACATTTTTACTTTTACAATAAAATTATGAATTCTTAAAATTGGATAACTACCAAGGATATATACACAAAAAGCACGACTAGCACACTTATTTACATTGTGGTCCTTGTAGCAAATAAAACTCGTCTCCTACGGTGCCGGTGCAATATAATATGTCCATCTATTTGCAAACTCGCCATTCACCTCAAATGGGCGTTTAGCAGTATTTGCGCGAATCAAAATTTAATTCAGATTTTGCTACGCGATTTCGATGGCGATGCTATTCTGTTACGATCGGTAAACAATGGTTGGTCGTTGAGCATACTGTGTGGATAATGACTGGATGACAAATTGCACTTGTAAATTGCACTTGCAAATAGCGCTCGCAAATTCGACTTGACGTAGTGCGTGGTCGATCTGTTTCAAGTTTATCTTCATTCTGCTTTAATATTGTTACCGAGTGGGTATGACTTGCGCCTTAATTCTAGTCGGAATTTGAACAGGGAATTGCGAACATATTATGAATTCGTTGTTCTACTATACATTACATGAGAATATACATAGGGGCCTACTAGGAAAAGAAATGATAAATACGGCTCAATAACAAAGAAGCCGCAAACAAATGTTTTGCGCCGTTTCCCGCCGAAGAGGAAACTGTTGTGCTAGGACTATGGCTAGAACATAACTTCTTGAAAGGTCAGGAAATACATGCATGGTAACTTTACCGAAACATAGTGATACGGTAGTATCGTAGGGTGGATTTACTTCTATACTCATTGAATATAGTTACGTAGGCATATATTTTTGTCCATTATAAGCACCTATAGAGAAAACATTCTCGGGAGTATAGTTTTGGATGAAACTATCTATCCCACTACCTAATTTTATTAATTATAAAGAGGCAAATCTCCCAAACCTCATTATAACGTGCGATACAATATATGGTCGCATGTGTCTGTGCGTATGCCTACTATCTGCTAAAAATGTTTGTTTTTTGTTTGTTTAAAAAATAGGAAATACGTCGTAGTTTTCTTTAAGAAATAAGGACCATACCGCCTCCTTGACATAATATAATAGAGAGAGCCCCGAGTCCCCCCGACACCGAGTGACATGCACATGCAATTACCTTGCTACAGAAATGCTAGATACAATAATGTAACCCAACAAGAGTAGGGCTACCCCTACTCTTGTTGGGTTACATTATTGTATCTACAGAAATGCATACATATACGTATAATATCAGGAGTAGATAATAGGGATTCCCTATTATCTACTCCTGATAATATGTATCAAGAGCAGATAAAGAAGCTCCTTCTTTATCTGCTCTTGTATGTATGTATTTCTATGTACCTTGCTTTCGGTCGGCGATCGTGTCGCGTACTGCATTAGTTTTATTAGTTTACTTTATTTTGCACAAAAATGTTATTATCTCTGTGTTGTGGTTATTCGCGTTTTGATGTTCAAAATTTCAAAATCAGTTCAAAAATCTCTTACTACATAAATGTTAGCAAGTCGAAAGGCATGGAAGTTTTGTAGCTGATGTTCAGTACAGCACATGTAGATGGCGCTGCAATCTCATTATGGAGGTCGATGAAAATATGCCAGCTGAGGTAAACTATTATTATTCACAGGTAAACCCCAAGAAGTATTGGAATTTCGTAGACACAGGGCGCAGCAACACTGTTAGCAATGCAGACTATGTTATATCTTGGAGAGGTAAAATATGAACTCGTTTGTACTGGCAGTGACACGTCCCATATTAAATATTTGCAATAACAATGTAATTACTCTGCCACTGTCACTGTGTCACTGACACTTGATCATCTGACATTAATTTAATGCTTATGTTATAAGTTTAAGTTTTAAGTTATAATAATCAATTGAAAAAAATGCCATTAATATTTTGTTTCATAATTTCAGGGTGGTGATATGCAAGACACTAATGTTCATCGTTTTGATATGGTGTCTGAGGATAACGTCCTTGATGCTGTGGATAGTAAGCACCATAATTCACACAAATGTTGGTTCAAGGATAGAGAACATGGGTCCCAATAAAACCAATGTCATTTACATCAATATAAATATAATATTATATCAATATAATAGGTTAGGGTTATGGTTATGGTTAGGGTTAGGGTTAGGATTAGGGTTAGGGTTAGAATTAGGGTTAGGGTTAGGCACATTGGTTTTATTGTGACCCATGTTCTCTATCCTTGGGCCCAAATGTTTATGGAGAATAGCTTGCTCTGTCACGTAGACAATATATTGTAACTGTAGCGTCCACACTCGGTATTACACATGCGTCTAAACAGAGGAATTGCTCCGACCTGTGATTGGAGGATAAAAATAGACCCCGCCCACTTTTCCATTTTTGGAGGATAAAAATAGAATTCGTGACGTTTCGTTTCACCGGTCATAGCCGCGCGTGCATATTTGCTAATTAATTAGACTAATCGCGCTTCAATAGACTCAAAATTCACTGAGATTAAGGCTAAGACATGTGTCTATAATAGCTAGAATTTATAGAAATGTAACTCAAATCGTTCGCTCCATATGATAGTTAGTACACGTTCCTACCCGTCATAGCATAGCGTATGCGGCGGGAGTGGGCGGGGTCTATTTTCATCCTCCAATCACAGGTTGGAGCAATTCTTCTGTATAGACGCATGTGGTATTACGACTGAGAGAGTCTATATGTCCCCCAGGGTTCTGCCGGAACGTACCCTGGGTACGGTACGGTATACCGGAACGTACCCTGGTAAGTACTATCTAATATGCCGGACCGTACCTCGCCTACTCCACTAACGAGTCTAGGGAGTCGCCTATGCCTACTCCCTAACCTTAACCCTAACCCTAACCCTAACCATATCAGATAGTTACCAGGGTACGTTCCGGTATACCGGACCGTACCCAGGGTACGTTCCGGCAGTACCTTGGGGGACATGGACCCTGTGAGCAGTGATTAGCTAGTCTGTGATATCAGCATGATGTCATCTGCCTAGTGATGCTGTGGGGACAATCAATGGGTGAAGTGAATGCAATTTAGAATTGTCCGAAATTAATTGCAATGCATTTGTTTCGGCAACAGCTGTTGTCACCAGGGCGTATCTTCGGAGATGATATATGCCTGATCACAGAATTCTTTGCTCTACATTGTCTTAGCCCTGGGACTGCTCTACTCGAGAGATGGCATGCTGATATTACCTACACTTGATTTTACCTACACAACATAGCAGCTAGTTCATATAGCACGCCCGCAGAATATCAGGGGTTCACGCACTGAGTAAAAGTTCTGGGTAGTTCAAAAAAATAATTGAGAAGACTGAAGGTCGCAATGGAAAGAGTGAGAGTTCTCACTTCTCGCTTCAGTGCAATTTGACCGTTGGCAAACCTATCCTGAATATAAACAAACACAAAATTAAAGGGTGAGCTTGATTGTCTATATATAGTGATGTGGAAAAACTGGTACTCTGATGACTGATTCTTGTACTTACATGTTTGATTGATTATTTTAGTGCACATTCAAGAAAACCTTGAAGATGAACTAGTAAAAGAGGCATTGAAAACTGTAAGTTATCACATGTAATCATGTGAAATAATTATACACAATGTTTTAGTTGCTTTTAAATGTAATTTTAATATCAATTAGATTGCATTTTTAATTTGGCTCCATGAATCAATTAAGGTCAAGACCTAGGTGTTAAGACTCGATGTTATGAGAGTGTAAAGTCTACATTAACAATTACTGATTTGTAAAGGGAATTTATTGCCTCACATCATGAACCCTTGTTTTATTTCTATTAATATATTCGTATTTGTGTTCTTGCAGGGTGTCGACCTTAGGCAGTATTCTAGAGAAATTGAATCTGAACTTCTACAAGTTGAGAATGCTTCAATACAAGACTGTATCCAGAATATTTAACTGCAGCATAGATAGATGTAGATGTGGTGTGGAAAGTGATTTAGTATAATAGGTGGCATACAAGGGTGGTTAGTCATTTTTTTTAATATTGTAAATTGTGTAATATAATAGTGTGGTCAGTGACATGGTAGTACAGTTCATCTTTTGGTGAGTCAGTTTAAGTTCGTGACTCATTGAATGTGGTTGTGCTTTCATGATTGCACTTGCTGTACGTAAATTGCTGTACGTCCTATATAAGGTTCGAGATACGAATTTTTGGAGATACGAACAAATCTGTGGAACGAATTAAATTCCTAACTCGGGGGTCCACTGTATTATCGATGCAGTCGGAAGATGCAGTCGGTCAGGCTAAGATTTAATCGCACGTAGGTTTCCTTAAATCAGCGCACTTTGATAGATATCAAGGAAAGTCAAAACATTGCCAGCTTGCACAATCAGATCACAGCTTGTGATTCTATTCTTGAGGTATGAACACTGTGCCTGTATATATTAATATATATATATATATATGTGTATGTTCTTGACTTCTTGTATGTATAGTTATGTATGATTAGGAACCTTTAGCTTAAGAAAGTTCCCCTAGCTTGGTAACAGTGTTATATTTCATTAGGTGTAGTAGTGACAGTAAAGGTGGGAGGGGTCAGGAATATGTGCATCCCTCATGTTTATGTATGTGGTATCACAAGTGAACAAGTACAAAATTTGTCTTTATTCGCTCCTGGCGGATTACCTTAGCCAGTGTGTGTATGCATTGGGCATGTAATTTGTGGCTTTGTACTTATTGCTATTTTATCATGCAGTCAGCTCTAATATCCATAGTCAGAGAACAGTAATTAATAAACGAGCTTATTGCAATTATTCCAAGCATTGCAACACTTGCATCATTACTGCGCTCCTCATGTAAATATAGATGTTTAGTCTAGTATTTATCGTGACATTACCATACGTTTACTTTTTACTTTTACTCTTTTTTTTTACTTTTAGCCCAGCTTACAGTACTAGCTACCCTTTACCTTGTACAGCTCTCTACGTTCTGACATATCACATGTTAACATATAACATATAAACATATGTTGTTTGTTGGCAGAGAATGGAGCAAATGCTGAGTGGTTTCCAGACAGACCTGAGCAGCATCAGCGACGAGATACAGACGCTACAGGAGCAGTCGATAGCCATGAACGTAAAGCTGAAGAATAGACAGGTAGGCGATGAATGCTGTGGTCCACGTCTGCTAACTGTCTGTTGGGTCGTTGATGAGCCAAACCTTTGTTTTATATTGGTAGTATCACCAAGATTCCTTAATTATCATCTTAATTAGCTCCATAAAATAGTCATGTGTTATAGGATATGCAGACGTTTGATCTCGGTGCCAAATCAGGACTAAATTCTAATTACTCCCGATTGTTGTATGAATGGATCACTGATTCATTTAACCCCTTTCTACAATGACGTTATATTATTGTGTGGTTATCAGCTAGCATACAATGATGTGATTTGTGTGTTATCGTATTTTTTCACGTTGCAGAGCGTAAGAGGAGAGCTAAGCCAATTCGTCCATGAGATTGTTGTTCCTGATTTCATGATAAAGTATGTATTACCATTGTAGGAGTAGAGAGTTACTCTAGATACAGTTTTTTTTATTTTTTATTATGAGTCGGCACTTTTTTGTGCACATTTCAACAACAGTAAACGTGAAACTATAGTACCTGCAGTGTTTAAACAGAGATGAGTTGTCACATGTAGCTACACATGTTTCCACAGGAATGCACCTAAATTAACACCACGTTAGATCGAGGTAAAGACATCGAAATAAACTCTCTCAGTAAACCATTTTGTGTCGACAGTAGTCACATATACTTGTAAATCTGTAAGCAATGGCTGTTTGCGACCAAAGTGATAGCAAATGCATCAAGTTACCAGCTCGTACGAGAATACGTGATGTGTGCATCCTGCAAATACCTATTGTCACTGACTGCAGCTAATTGTGCTCTCTATGCACGTACGTGTGTTTTGTAGCACCATATTAGACGTTCCTGTCACAGAGCGAAATTTCCTTGAACAACTGCACGAGCTGAACCACAAAATCAACTTCGTCAAAGAGCAGTCGTTCCACGATTCCAAGTCGGCGCTAGACGTGAAGGTAAATTCGACCATCGTCGAGCGAGTAAATCCTGTTCGTGGGAGCGAAGTCTCTGCATTTCGCGTCGCAGCAGATCTCGAGAAAACACTGGCGAAAAAAACCTCTCGTTTTTTGAGCTTTTCGACGATTCCCACGAACTTTCCTTAAAAGCTGTCATTGCGGGAATGTGTAATGTAAACGGTTGTCTGTTACCATAAAAAAAATAAAAAACGATTTTATAACTTGATGCTCATTTTTCCATTTTGCTCCTAATACTAATGTAGTTGCCAGTAAATTTGCTTGCCACTGTAAAAACGTCGAACTTTGTGCTAGGACGTGTAATGCAGGAACTAATGTAGTTGCCAGTAAACACGCTTGCCACTGTAAAAACGTCGAACTTTGTGCTAGGACGTGTAATGCAGGAACTAATGTAGTTGCCAGTGAACGCGCTGCCATGTTTACTGTTTCGCTCGCTAGGACGTGCTGGAGAAGCTGAAGATCAAGGCCATAGCGAAGATTCGCGAGTTCCTGCTGCTGAGGATCTATCAGTTTCGCAAGCCGATGACCAACTATCAGGTGCCGCAGAACGCCATGCTCAAGTTCAGGTGATCACTCTCGCCTCGCACACATCGTTAGCGAATGGAGGTTGCGTCGTTAGCGAATGGAGGTTGTGTCGTTAGCGAACGGAGGTTTATGCGACAGCTCTCTCGGCGAAAACTTGGGAATGCGACGGGGCCTGTCGAAGCGCGGCGGAAAGGCCGTGGGAGGCATGAGTGGCAGGATAGGAAGCGTAAATAGAGCTGGCTCTCGTGGAAGTAGCTCAGAAGCCGTAAGAAGCATGCATAAAGCATACATACATGCTAGGCATTCATAGAAAGATGGTAGAGCACATGTACATGTACATAGTACATGTAAATAGTACTATGTAAATAAGATAGACAAGACGTGGGAGGCATGAGTGGCGTGATGAGAAGCATAAATAGCATGGACGTAGTTTGCAAGCCGTAAGAAGCATACGTGCTAGGCATTCATAGAAAGATGGTAGACAAGCCATAGCACATGTACACAGTTGGACCTATATGAGCATGATAGACAAGCAATAGCAGGCATACATAAAAGGAACACAATAGAGAAGCCATAATATATATATATATATATATATAATATATATAGAGAGAGGGCCCTTTATGAGTGTAAACAAGCAATAGTAGGAATGCATGATAGAAACATAGCAGTAGGAGACATAATATATAGAGGACTCTATAGAGAGATGAGCGATCGCAGGCATGCATTGTTGTGCATTTTTATTAGATAGTTCGTTTGTTTGTTTCGCAGATTCTTCTATGAGTTTCTGCTGGCGAATGAGAGACACGTAGCGAAGGAGGTTCGCGATGAGTATGTAGACACGATGAGCAAGATCTATTACTCCTACTTCCGCAGCTACAGCAACAGGATCATGAAGCTGCAGGTCGGCGTGTGTCTGCGTCCGTGTCGTAGTCTCGTTTTCTATGTCTGTGTCTGTCTATGTGTGTGTGTCTGTGTCTACACCGCCGTATGCGTGCGTGGGTGCGTGCGTGCATGCGTGTGTCCATCTTGTCTATGTGTGTGTGTGTGTTTGTGTCTGTGTCTGTGTGTCTACATCGCCGTATGTGTATGTGTGTGCGTGCGTGCGTGCTTGCGTGTGTCTGTGTTTGGGTCAATTGGTGTGTGTGTGCGTGCATGCGTGCGTGTGTCTGTGTTTGGGTCAATTGGTGTGTGTGTGCGTGCATGCATGCGTGCGTCTGCATCTATGTCTGAGTCTACGTCTGCATCTGCATATGTGTATGTTGAGAGGGCGCTCTCTGTTCTCTGTTAGTCAGCATCCTCGTGTGTGCGAGCGTCCTCGTCGGCGCGGTAACTTCTCCTCCTCCTCCTACCCGCAGCAGGGTGCGAAATTAACGCGAGTCCGGAGTCAAATATTCCCTGATTTACTGTCGGACTCCTTGCTTTCACATAAGCAAGAGTCCGCGTGACTCCCTGAAAATTATGATATACTAACTAGGTCGTTCCAGAGCATGGCCGCGCGAAATTACCGTATTTTTTTAGCAAATGTCCGAAGCAAATTTGGCAGACGTGCATTGCAGATGTCCTTTTTGTTAATATCTTTAGTTTTGAACTTCAGACTGCGGAATCCCTTATTTTGCGGCGCACTCCCTTTTTTTGAGGGCAGGGACTCGCTTGTTCAAAAGTTAATTTCTACCCCTGCGCAGTACGAGGACGTCGCCGACAAGGAGGACCTGATGGGCGTCGAGGACACGGCGAAGCGCGGCCTCTTTTCATCGAAGCCGCAGCTGAAGCAGCGCTCGACGATCTTCACGCTGAGTAGCCGCGGCAACATCCTCACGAGCGAGCTGGAGGCTTCGATCATCGTGCCGCACGCCGCGCAGAAGTCTGACAGAAAGGTGGGGGAGGGGCGAGATTTACTATTGTTATTATTATTGTTGTTATTATTAATATTATTCTTATTGTTGTTGTTGTTGCTATTATTATTATTATTATTATTATTATCATTATTTATGTTTAATGGTTTTATGATGGCACGTTGGTAAAAGTGAGAATATAAGCTCACCTTCAGTAAAAAAAGGCCAGCGACGTAGTCGCGGGGTTGTTCAGGGTTGCACGTTAAACAGTGTCGTTAATTGCTTCGAGGTCGTCCTAAGGTCAAGCACTAATTAAGGCAAGGCTAAAGTCAAGCATGGCAATTACTTTTGAGGTATAGCTAAGGCTGGACATTGCAATAGCTTTGTGGTCTGGCTACGCTCTGGGACAGATTGTTTCGAGATCGGGCCAAACTCTGAGCTGATCACAAGGGTTGTGCACGGTCGAGGGTAGGGCCAAGCTAGTCGCGAGAGTGTGTTGTGGGATGGTGCTTGCTATGTGATCCTCCGTCTCGCTTCAGTACGCATTCAAGGCTGATCACAAGGGTAGTGCATGGTGGAAGGTAGGGCCAAGCTAGTCGCGAGGGTGTGTTGTCGGACTCTCCGTCTCGCTTCAGTAGTTCAAGCTAGTCGCAAGGGTGTAGGTACTTCTTGGTGCTCGATGGTTGACGTGACCTCTCCGTCTCGCTTCAGTACGCGTACGAGTCACTAGTACTGTTTGCGAGCTAGTCGCGAGGGTGTGTTGTGACAGTGCCTGTGATCTGACTCTCCATCTCGCTTCAGTTTGCGTACGAGGCGCTGTTCAGGAGCATGCACTACGCGCTGCTGGACAACTGCTGCCGCGAGTACCTCTTCCTCACAGACTTCTTCATGGTCGCCAGCGCCGCCGCGCACGATCTCTTCTACATGGTGATGGGAAAGACGCTCGGAACATTCCTGGTGAGAGAAGAGAGAGAGACAGACAGAGAGACAGAGAGACAGAGAGAGAGAGAGAGAGAGAGAGAGAGAGAGAGAGAGAGAGAGAGAG